>NW_011889023.1:416922-429352 GCF_000151845.1 Pteropus vampyrus | reverse complement strand
GAGGTTCCTCAAAAAACTAAGAATTGATCTACCATATGATCCAGCAATCCCCCTACTGGGTATTTACCTCAAAGTCTTGAAAACCCATATCTGAAAAGATATTTGCACACCCATGTTCATAGCAGCATTATTCACAGTGGCCAGGACATGGAAGCAACTGTAGTGTCCTAGGACAGATGATTGGCTAAAGAAGCTGTGGTATATACATGTACATTGGAATATCACTCAACTATAAGAAGAGATGAAATACTGCCATTTGTGACAAGATGGATGGACCTCAAGATAATCATGCTAAGCGAAATAAGGCAGACAGAAAAAGTTGAAAATCACATGATATCACTTATACGTGTGATATAAACCTAAAAGCAACAAATGAACAGGACAAATAGAGACTCATGGACATGGACAATGGACTAATGGTTACCAGAGGGTGGAGGGAGAGGGGAGGTAGATGGGAAAGGGGGTCAAATATGTGGTGACAGAAAGAAATCTAACTATGAGAGGTGAATACATAATGTAAATATATATATGCCTTACTGTTAAAGTATACGGCTGAAACTTGGATTTCATTAACCAATGTCACCATGAAAAAATTAATTAAGTTTTAAAAAATGGGAAAAGGACTTGAGAAGATATTTCTCCAAAGAAGATATGCAAATGGCCAATAAGCACATGAATAGATGCTCAGCATCATTAGTCATTAAACAAATGCAAATCTAAACTATGGTGGGATATCATTTTACATCTATTAGATAGCTATAATCAGAACATGGAGAAATCAGAACCCTAATACTTTGCTAGTGGGGATGTAAAATTGTACAGATGCTGTAGAAAACAGTTTAGCATTTCCATTCCTAGGTATATACCCAAAGAATTGAAAACAGGGACTCAAGTAGATTCTTTTATGCCAATGTGCATTGCGGCATTATCCACAATAGCCAAAAGGTGGAAACAACCCAGTGTCTGTCAAGAGATGAATGGATAAACAAAATATAGTAAACTCATATAACAGAATACTATTCAATCATAAAAAGGAATGAAGTTCTGATACATATGGATGAACTTTAAAAACATTATGTTACATGAAATAAGTCAGTCACAAAAAGGACAAATACCATATGATTCCATGTATGTGAAATATCTCGACTAGGAAAATGCTAAAGATAGGAAGTAGATTACAGGTTACCGGGGCTGGGGGAGAGGAAGGTGGGGAGTAGTTGCTTAATAGGTACAGTGGTCCTGCTTGAGTTGATAAAAAGGTTTAGGAAACAGATAGTATTAACAATTTCACAACACTGTGAATGTAACTGATGTCACTGAATTATACACTTAAAAATGGGAAATTTTATGTGTGGAGATATAAAAACAGTTAAATACTGAAAAATCATGCATACTAGCATTATAAAAGCTTTATTCCCCCTAAATTTTTAAATTTTGCAACTATCAGATTCTTGAAGCTTAAATTTTTCTTTTCTTTCTTTTTTGATCCTGCTATACTAGTTCCCTAATCATTTTTTTAGTTAGCCTAAATCACATGGGCTGTGGGGCATCACCAGAAAAATAATACCTCCCTCAAGAAGTGGTTTTGAGGCTTAAGTAAGATAAATGTATGTGAAAAAGGCCCATCATAGCATACAAGTTTCCCCAGTCCTAGGAGACCCAGTGCCCCTTTTTTATAATAGCTATATGTCTATAGCCTGGAGTAGGCTGATTTTTATTCCCTGAGGTATGCACCCTCTATAACTCCCTCCCCTGGAGTGTGGCCAGGGCTGTGAATTTGATGAGAAGTCACTTCCATGACTAGGTTACTAGGCAATTAACTGTGAGTTAATAAAAAAGAAGATAGTTCCGAGTGGGCCTGACCTTTGGCAGAAGGTGAACTATTGGATGCTCTCCTGCTGGCTGGGACAAACAAACTGCCACGTGGTGAGAAGGTCTGTGGAAAGAGCCACCTGGCAAAGACCCGAGGGTGGCTTCTAGATGCTAAGAGCAACTCAGGCTGATGGCCAACAAGGGAATAGGTACTTCATTTTACAAGAACTGGGGACTGAATTTCATCGACAACTCAAGTGAGCTTGAAACAGATTTTCTCCTAGTTGACCCTCCAGATGAGGACACAACCAGCAAAAACACCTTCCTTGATTTCAGCCTTGTGTGATCTTAAGCAGAGAACCCAGCTGAAACTGTGCTGGACCCCTGCCCACAAAACTAGAGAGAAGAAATTGGTGTGGTTTAAGCCACTAAATTTGGGGTAATTTGTTACACAGTAATAGAAAGCTAATATTTACCCCTTTTTTCATTTTGAAATAAATTCATAGATAATATAGTGTATTTATACATGTAACTTTAAAATTTCAATTTAATGTCCTAACTATATTATAAGAAGTAAAAAGGTAATTTCTAAGAGGATATATATATATATACACATATATATACACACATATATTTCAATAACTGCCTAGCCACAATCACACTAGAAGATATATGAAAGAGTCAGATGTTTACACCTGTACATAGAACCAGAATGTTACAGGTACAAATGCAGACTGACCCAATGTCTCAAACACTGCATGTGTTTTTTCTAAAATAGTGAACAATCCTGATAAAATTCTGTACAAAACAAAGTACAATCTTCTGTACATTTGTATGCTAGTTACATTCTCGAAAATGCCAGTGTATATTAAAACCTTGTAAAAAAAATCTTGTGATCAAGTTAGGTTTAATGCACATATACTATATACGTATTTCTCATTCACACGGCTATCCAATGGGACATTTACAAGTCACCCAGGATGCAGAAAACTTCTCATTTAGGATAGAATCTCATTTACTAAAGGCTAGGAACTCCCTTCTTCCATCATAGGAAAATCCAAAACTCCTCCACAAGTTTCAAAATGACCCCCCAGGGAGGATGCTGCTGCCTGCTGCGTTGTTTACATTCAAGTACTTTGTGGAGTCCCCGCCCATTCTCTCCTGGATTTGTCTTTTCCGTTGTCATGCTGTGAAAAGGGATATTATTAAACATTTAAACTGCTTTGAGTATAGCGTTTTTTGTTTGTTTGTTTGTTTTGCTTGTTTGGCGATGTAACAATATAGAAATTAAAAATAGAAATCTCCTTAAGTAGTGATAGCCAAGAAACAAGCCACTGCACAGTGGCCCCGTAACTTGCATGATGTGCAGCTTCAGAGCTGAGACACGTGCTTGGAGGCAAAGCTGTGAGATCCCATGTGGTGCCTGAGCTCTGGAAGCAAGAAGAAGCAAATGGAGCCACCTGCCCATGAACTCCGTAGCAGCCAGTGATGGTGGTGACAAGGTCTCCCCAGTTAATTCACAAGATGGGAGACTTGTTTTGAAAAGGGTCACTGATGCTCAATTCTGCTGCCCTCCAGGGCAAAATGCCAAGTGCAGCATGTTTCTCAGCCAAAGACCAAATGCCCTCAGAGAGAACACTGCCACCCAAAGTGGGCCTGAGAAGGGTGATGGCCCCAACCTGATGAAGCCTGAGAATCAGGGAAAGAAGGACCCTGAGTTTAGCCTGGACACCGCAAAACTGAATCCTTCTGTGAGAGACTCTGGAAGGAGAAATGCTCAGAGGTCACCTGCTTCTCAGCCTCCGAGCCCAGTGATACCAGCATGGCCACAGGAGGGTCCCCCCCTAACCCCCGCCGGGAATCCCAGCTGCGAGGGCCTCCGCAGGGAGACTGAGAATAGAACAGCTTGCCAGCAAACCAGGAGGCTCCCTCGATGCCTCGGGGCCTCAGGATCCTGATTCGGTTTTTAATAGTTCTGTGCTGGTTCTCATTTAGCATGAGCTACCTCATCTCCCTTATTTCCAGATCTGTTCTTTTGTCATCTCCCTATGAGGAATCATTTTTTACTTCAAGCCAGGAATGAGAAGAGCTCTATTTCATTTAAATTCTCTGGTAAGACACAGACAGACCTCACAATATATATATATTTTTTGCTCAGATAGCAAAAAGAATGCCTTATTAAAACTTCATTGCACAACACTTTTATGGCTGAGCAATAATCTTTTTCCCAGAAGATGGAGTAGCAAAGTGGTTTCTGCTCCTATGGTCACCACAGAGGAAAGAGAAACATTCTAAACATGAACGTCGGAAAAGGAATGCAGAGTAAGACTGGGACTTTCAGCTTTAGGACCTGCACCACGGCCTGAAAATATTTCATTTTATCTCCCTCTTGGGCCCAGGGCCACTGCGGACCTCAATTTCAAAACACACATTTCTTAAATTGAGATGCATTTCATATACCTGTTAACATTATGACATTGAGATATATACTTTTTTCTTTCTCAGTACATAAAATTATGGTGTGTCTTGGAATAACAGTATCAAGGATTCTATGAGATACAACTAGTAGACAAGGCAGCCATGGTTAGAACCCTTCCTGAAATTTCCAATCAGTAAGAAATGCACTGTGAAGAAATTTAAATTGCATTTTTGATGAGATTATCAGATTACAAATAACAGAAATAATAAAATATTTCCAGAGAGTCAAAGTATACTGCCTTACTCTGCTCAGGTTGCTATAACAAAATACCATAGACTGGGAAGCTTGAAAAACATACATTTATTTTATAAAGGCACTCATAGTCTACTCTCATGACCATTTAATTACCTCCCAAAGGTGCCACCTCCTAACACCATTATCTTGAGGATCAGGGTTTCAACATATGAATTTTGGGGGACAGAAACATTCAAGCCATAGCATTTCCCAAAGGTTTTATCTCCAAATATCATCACATTGGGGTCAGACCTCTAACGTGTAAGTTTAGGGAGGTGGGGATAAAACCCAGTCCATAGGAAATACTATTGCTAGTGAGATGGTGTGATCATTTGGATGTCAATTGTTCTAAGCCATTTCTGATTGAACATAGCTCGTATGATGTAGTGATTCATATCTGTGTCCAGCTGATGGTCATTTTTGACATGCCACAAAACATACAACCTTGGCTTTTTTTTGGTAAATAATTTTCTATTAGTGAAAAAGGTATCATAAGCTTGCTTATCTAGTTATTTATAGCTTATTCAAAACAAGGAGAGAGAACTTATATCCTATGTGGAAAACGATTCTCACTGAATTAAATCAGCAGTGTGAAATTTAACAAAGCAAAGGAAGCTTTTATTTAGGTTCAAAGAATCAATGGCATATGTTATAGATGAGGGAAGAGGAGATGGGATCATTCATTGTGGAGGGAGGTTTGATTCAACATCGTTTGTTGTGAAATAAGTGTGTGACAGAGTCATGAAAACAGGTAATAGAATGAGAGAATGTCCTGAACTAAAATATAATGGTTCTACTGGATTCTGGACACAGAATTAATATAAATAATTAATACAAAGCAGAATTTCTCAACCTTGGTACTGTTGATACCTTGGGCCAGATAATTCTTCGTGGTGGGGACTGCACTGTAGGATATATAGGAGCATCCCTGACCTCTACCTCCTAGATGCCAGTAGTAGCCACCTACCCCACTTCATGGCCCCCAAGTCATGACCATCCAAAATGTCTCCAGCCTTTGCCAAATATCCTATGCAAGGTAAAAATCACCCCCGCTTGAGAACCATTGATATAAAGTGTTATATTCAATTTTAGGGATCACAATTTAAGAAGGTAAAATCAAGCTAGAAATATATTCCCTGAAAAGGGCAATGATTACATTAAAGCACATAGTGAACATGCACAACATGCAAAGCACATGGTGATGAGAAGCATTTAAAAGCAGAGTCCTTGGATCTCAAGTGTCCATTAAATGCTCCTCATTTAATATGGGGATTCTTAATAATCTTAAATTATTTGAAGAGCTCTTGATTGCAGATGGAGTGGAGCAGGGGTGTGGAGGTTACAGTGAAGTAGATTTCAGTATATAATGAAAGCTTTTCTTTTAGTTGCTCTTTAAAAAAAAAATCAAATATTGCATTGGTGTACAAAGTAAAAAGTCAGAGCACCTCCCCTTTACTCCCGAGGTAATCACAGGTAATAGTTTGGGGAGCTTTCCCAGATTTCCCCCAGGGGGCTCAGGTGAAATGGATTAACATCAGAATGGTCACAAATGTCCTCTCTCTCCTAGCTTTCTAAAAGGAATGTGAACTGGACAAGTCATGAGCTTCCCTCCTGCTTTTCCCCCTTTCTCCAGTTTACTTTGTGAAGTCTTTCTGCCACACTAGTCGAAGAGTTAATTTTTTTTTATTTAAAAAATTTTCTAACCTCCACAAGAGAGAAAAATTTAGGAAAAAAACACTTATATTCCCAGTATTCAGATTTAACAATTGTCAAGATTTTGCCATATTTATTTCTTTTACCTTTTTTCTTTTGTGAAGTATTTTAAAACAGATCTCAAACATCATGTTATTTCACTTTTACATACTTCAGTGTGTTTCTCAAAAAAAAATACATATATATAATTTCACAACTTACATGCTGTAATATTAGAAGATGGACACTAAGGCATGGAGCTGAAAAAATTAGAGAAGAAGGTGAAGAAGGGCAGTGGAAGGAAAAATGGGGAGAGAAGGAGATGGGAAGGATTTGTCAAAATCTGCATAATTCAGAGCTGCTGGATTGGGAATGAGGATGAAGGTTTGGGTGAGCTGGCTGAGAGGCTGGAGAGTCTTACATCAAAATGGAAAAAGAGAAAAGGTGAGTAGGTGGCTGCTACTGGCATCTAGGGTGTAGAAAGATTATTAGGGATTATATTTGATAGCCCTTAGATTCCTTCAAAAGATTCCAAAAAAGACTAAATTCTAAAAACATTTTTTCATATTTAAATTACAAATATGACTTTATTCTCATTTTGAACCATGTGACATCAAGATACATTAAATGTTAGTTTATCTTATAAAAAAAAAGTGGGACATATTATTTTCACTCAATATTGTAGACATCTTAGTATGTTTTTCTTAAGATTCTCTCACAATGGGCCAGGCACTGCTCCAGTATTCCACATGAACAATCTTGTTTAAATTCACATCTACTTTATGACATAAAGGATATTATTATCTCCGTGTTACAGATGAAGAAACTATGGCTTCGGGAGATTTAATTGTCTTGTCCATGGTCTCTGCTTTTTGGGGCAAACCTCGGTCTTGAACTCAAGTCTATCTCATTCCAAGGTGAGGCTCCCCACTACCCTTCCATACCACCTGTTCCAGCGGGTGGGATGCACATTGATAATGGCATGTAGGGTTTCATGGCTTTGTGCTGTTGGAAATGCCACCCCTATAAGTGTACATTCCTTTCTCAGGGTCCCACAGGAATTTCTGTTCTTATAAATTTCTGTAAAAATACATACTGTTTCTGGAAGGGTACAAGTAAGATTAATTCACTGTTCATGAACCTGATGAGCTGGAAGGAAATTGTCTTATACCGTTCAGGCTGCTATAACAAATTACTATAGACTTGGTGGCTTACAAGCAACAGAAATTTATTTCTTACAGTTCTAGGGGCTGAAAGTCTGAGATCAGCGTGCCAATATCGTCTTGTTCTGGTGAGAGCTTTATTCCAGGTTGTAGGCGGTCAACTTCTTGTTGTGTCCTTACATGGCAGAGAAAGCCTCTCCGAGGCTTTTATAAGAGCGCCAATCCAATTCATGAGAGCTCTCCTATCATGACCTAATCACCTCCCAAAGGCTCCATCTTCTAATACCATTATATTAGGGGTTAGGATTTCAACATATGAATTTAGGAGAGGGGCATAGATACTCAGGCCATAACAGAAATGATTTGGATCAAGAACACTGAATTCAGACAAACCTGGTCTCAAATCCTGCTCCTGCCCTCACAAGCTCTGGGACCTTGGACAAATTGCTTAACTTCTCTGGGTCTCATTTTTCTCCTTGGCAAAGTTATAGTTATTACATGATTACAAGGGTTGGAGGCAGGTGGGGAATGGGGGGAGAGTGGAATAGCGTATAAGTATTGAGGAGAAATAAGTGTGCTAAAAATAAGTTCTACATATTGGGCTGGTGCTGTTGGCCTTTTGTTCCGCCTGTATTGGAGGCTTTGAGGAGCCTATAGTCTATGCCTAAAGAAGTCTATGTCATAGTTTCTGAAGTGTGTCCCTGTGATTGATGTCATCTCTTTGGGCTAGACTTTGTGGGTGGAGAGTACTTGTTGACGGGCAGAGGTGTGGCCTAGTGAGATTATGCATGGAGCTAGAAACATTTATTAACAGAACAACATCTTAATTCAGGCTAGTAAAGTGTCAGGGATGTATGCTGCCCTCGTCATTATTGTTCAACTTCGTAAAACACAGCCAGGCTTTCTGCATTGCACATAGACTGACCAATCACAGAGGTGAAGCTTTCAGTGCTAAAACTGGGATCATCCAGGGAAACAAGGACGAACTAGTCATCCTAAATTGCTCCTCTCCAGGGGTGATCTTCACAAAGCTGCCTATGTGGATGACACCCCCTTGCGTGAGGCATAGTCTTGAAAGGGTTATTTAAAAAAATCTTTCTGGTGAAAATTGATATTATGGGCAGTTTGTAGTCTCAATGGGTAAATCCAGATGCCTCTACAAATGGGAAAAGGCTAGAGAAATTTAAAAAAAAAGTTATTTGGAGAAAAGGTCAATTTGTTCTGGCTCTAAAAATAATTAACAAAATTACTTGGTCTCCATTTGAAGAATGAGACCAAGTTTTGCCCCCTTGACCATTTATTCCCTCAGCAATTTTATTCCCTCAAAATTTTCTGCACATATGGAAAAAGTGAACTAGTACAACACCCAACAATGAACAACACTCTACCTATTTTTAAATATTGTTAACATATTGCCATATATATGTTCTCTCCCTTGCCCCATATATATTTAGGGAAAATAGATTTAATTTTTGCCTATTCTCTTTTAGTCTTTATCTTGTTGAATGTTCTTTCCCATAACATCACCAAAACAAAGTGTTGATAAGTCAAAGTTCAATTGATTGCTTATTGGGGTAAGAGAGAATGATACCTTAATGGAGCCTGATGGTGTCTTAGGGGAGGAAGGCAGTTGAAATATTTGCTGAGACTTCAAAGTCTGGTTTAAGGTGAGTCTTTCGATGGGAGGTGGGGGATGAGAGGATTGTGGTCTTGGGTAGGATTGGGTAAGGACAATAGTTTAAGAGTCATGGCTCCAGAAGGCCTCCAAGTTCTAACACTCTGTGAGTCATTATGTTATATTTTCTTATCCCTTAACTAGGTCTTTAACTCTTGACTCCTGACTTCTGAGCATTGTGCCTTCAGCTGGGGATTTTGAATCAGGTTCTTCTTTCAGTCCATAAAACTTAGATTTCAGCTTGGGAGGAACAAAGGAGGTAGTCAATGACAGAAAATGCCACTCTAGGAAGAGTGTATAAAAAGGAAGAAAGGGATGACCTTGCAAGTATGACAACCAAAATTGGAACTACAGTATTTGAAAAGAAATTTGTAACAAAATCAACATAAAGATCAATTATATTTCTATATAGAAGTAATGAACAATCTGAAAATAAACTTTAAAAACAATTATATTAACAATAATATCAAAAATAATAGAAGAAGAATTCTGGGAAACATGGCAGAGTGAGAGACGTCCTCAGATCTCTCCCCTTGAAACAACAATAAGCTGAACATCTAAAACTCAACAAAAAACACCCAAACTGCACACCAGCATGTCTGAATGTGGGATATGAGCATAAGAATTATCACAGGTCAGAACCCCAAGTGTCGAGAGGTGGACTGGGACAAATAAAGAAGCTGCCTCTCACAGCCACTGGAGCTCCCTGAAGGAGGAGGGAGAGGAGAGTAGGTGTGGCAACTTTCCTGAACAGCCCTGTCTGGAAGTGCTGCGAGTTCGACGCAGCTGGCAACAGGGCCCAGTCATCAGGGCAGAAAGCAGAGAAGCTAGAAGGGACCACAGAGAAACAACAGTTGATTTTTACCAGCCACAGCCCCCAACTCCCAGCCCTGAGGGCCCCTCCCTTCAAGCCCTCCAAGACCAATCACCAAAGAGCCCCAGGGGAATCTGGGCAAACGCTACTGAGACTGTCGCTGACACTGACAGGAACTGAGATTGAGGGTAGCGAGCATGATTAAATATCTACAAGAAAATTATAAAGGCATTATTTAGGTTTTATTTAAAGCAAGGATCCAAGAGGCTTACACGCCATCTACTGGAAACCAGAAGAAAAGCACCTTCTTTGCAGCAGGCTAAAGAGAAACCTTTATTTAAAAAAATCTTCTTTCTGGAAAAACATCAGAATACACTTCCATTAATGCCCAGGTGGAGAAATAGTTCATTAAACACCATGAACAACCGAGGTGGCAAGGCATCTCAGAAAGAAAGAGAAAAATCTCCAGAAAATGATCTTACAGACATAGAAATATGTGACTTAAGTGACAGAGAATTCAGGATGGTACTTCTGAAAAAACTCAGTGAGTTCTGAAACGAGTCATATTAATAATTTCAGGAATTGAAAGAAAACTAGATGAGCTCAGCAAGGAGATTGAAACCCTCGAAAAGAACAGAATAGATCTGCTGGGGGTGGGAGTGTGCGGAAACACTGCAAGAGTTGAAAAATGAAATAGCAAGCTTGGGAAATAGAGTCGGCCAAATGGAGAAAAGGATCCGTGAAAATGAAGACAGAAATCTAGAAATAAATCAGAAGGAAGAAGAGAGAAACCGAAGAATGAAAAATAACGAAAGAGAAATTCAAGAACTAGCTGATGCCATCAGGAGAGGAAACATAAGAATAATGGGCATTACCAAAGGCGAGGAAAAGGAGCAGGAACTAGAAAGCATTTTCATACAAATAATGCACAAGTTTTCCCAAACTGAAAGAATGAACTGGAACTTGGAATTCAAGGAGTCAACAGAACATCCAACTATCTCAACCCAAAAAGGCCTTTGCTAAAACACATTGTACTAAAATTATCAAAAATCGATGACAAAGATAGAATTCTCAGGGCAGCCAGGGAGAAGAAAACAGTAACTTATAAAAAAACCCATTAGATTAAACTCAGACATCTCAGTGCAAAACTTACAAGCCAGAAAGGAATGGAAACAAGTATTTAAACTATTAAGTGAAAGGAACTAGCAGCCTAAAATAATATATCCAGCTAAGCTCTCCTTTAGATATGAAGGAGAAATTAAGACCTTTTCAGACCTACAAAAATTGAGGGAATTCTCCACTATGAGGCCTGCACTACAGGAAATTCTGAAAGGGGTCAGCTCACCTAAAACAAAATAACAACAACAACAAAACATAATTAGGAGTAAAGTGACTATCAGGCAAATAGAAGCAGAGGAGTGCAGCCCTTACTAAGAACAGGGCATTATAAACTTAAATAATAATAAGAGAATTGCTATAGCAAGATAGTAATGAACATTCAAAATACACATAGATAAATTGAGATAACAATGACTGAAAAGGGGACGATTCAAAGGTCCAAATTCACAACGGGGAATGGAGATAAGGCACTCACAGAATAAAATGAATGACTTTATATATAACTATCCTTTTCATATTTGTAATGGTACCCACACACTAAAGATTCAGAACTGAAGTATATAACATTAAACAAGAAGGACCAGAGGCAAAACGCACAAAAGCCAACCAAAATAAAGAAAACAGAAACACAAGGACAAGGAAGTGATGGAAATACTGAGCTACCAGAAAGCAAAAGATAAAATGGCTATAAGAAGACCTCATATTTCAATAATTACCCTAAATGCAAATGGACAGAACTCACCAATAAAAAGGCACAGAGTTGCAGAATGGATCAAAAAACAAAACTTAAACATATGCTGCCTTCAGGAGACACATCTCAGCTCCAAAGACAAATATAGACTCAATGTGAAAGGATGGAAAAGGATATTTCAAGCAAATGGCATTCAGAGAAAAGTGGGAGTAGTGGTACTGATATCAGACGAAATAGACTTCAAAATCAGAAAGGTAAAGAAAGATACTGAGAGACAATTCATAATGATAAAGGTAATCATGCACCTAGAAGACATAACACTCATTAATATCTACGTTCCCAATCAGGGAGCACTGAAATATGTAAAGCAGTTACTAACAGAACTAAAGGGAGAAACGGTTCAAAACACTATTTAGTAGGGAACCTAAATACCCCACTGTCACATATGGACAGATCATCCAAACAGAAAATTAATAAGGAAGTAACATCTTTAAATGATACATTATTTCAACTGGACATAATTGACATTTACAGAGCCTTCCATCTCAAAATAGCTGCTTTTACATTCTTTTCTAGCGCACATGAAACACTCTCAAGAATCGACCCCATACTGGGAGACAGAGATAGACTTAACAAATTTAAGAGGGTTTAAATTATACCAACCATATTCTCTGATCATAATTCTTTGAAATTAGAGATCTACTGAAAAAAGAAATCAGGAAGAACCACAAATACATGGAGATTAAACAAC
>NW_011889023.1:407938-413677 GCF_000151845.1 Pteropus vampyrus | reverse complement strand
GCAACAAACGAACAGGACAAACAAACATGGACTCATGGACATGGACTATAGATTAGTGGTTACCAGAGGGTATGGGCTGGGGAAGGAAAAAGGAGGTAGATGGGGTCAAGGGGGTCAAATATAGGGATGTAGGGGCAGAGTGAAGTGAGTAAAGGGGATTAAATATATGGTAGCTTAAGGAAACTGGACTTTGGCTGCAAACACACAATAGAATATACAGATGTCAAATTATAATATACACCTGAAAATTATATAATTGTATCAACCAATGTTACCCCAATAAACTTAATTTAAAAATTTAAAAAATAATAGAAGAAAATGATATGTCAGTTCCTCAAAATAATTAAACATAGAATTATACAATTCACTTTTGGGTATATACCCAAAGAATTGAAAACAGGAACACTAACAGATATGTGTACACTGATGTTTCTAGCAGCACCATTCACAATAGCTAAAAGGTAGAAGCAACCGTAGTGTCCACTGATGATAAACAAAATGTGGTATATACATACAATAGAAATTATTTGGCAAAAGAATGAAATGATGTACTGACACATGCTACAACATGGATGAAACTTGAAAGCATGGTAAGTGAAAGAACCCAGATAGAAAAGACCATATATTGTATAATTCCATTTATACTAATTATAGAGAACTGGCAAATTCATAGAAAATGAAAATAGATTAGCGGTTGCCAGAGCCTTGAAGGAGGGAGGAATGGGAAATGAATGCTAATGGGGTTTCTCTTTGAAGTGATGAAATGTTCTAGAATTAGATAATGGTGATGGCCTCACAATTCTGTGAACATACTAAAATGCACTGAATTGTACACTTGGACATGGGGAATTTTATGGTATATAAATTATATCTCAATTTTTTAAAAAATGTAAAATTGGAACAATAATGTGGCTTCAGTTGCCCAAATGATAACTGGATTAAAAGGAAGTGATATGCATTATCTTGATTTACCCTACTTGAACACAACCTTCATATCTATAGAATAGATGTTCAAAGCATCATCCTTAAATTTGCTATATCTGGATTATGACCTGCCAAACAAATCATTACACCGAAGCTAAGATATCTTAGTATAAATTCCAAATTTCTGGGGGAAAAAAACTTGATTTGGGCAGCCTGGATTAGGTGCCCAACCCCCAAGCTGAATAAACCTGAGAGCTAATGCGGGGAGCCTGATTAGGAATAGAAGGAGGAACTCACTAGGACAACTACGGTTGCTCTGATTGTGCATGTAGATGGGTGGAGGAAGAGAGAAGGGGGCAGGATAGGGGTGGGGGTCAAATAGTATCTATATGCTAGACAAACTATTAATTCGTGATCCATAAGCTCTGTATAAACATTACTATCAGAAGCTCTAAGAGGAGAGTTTTGCTTCTCTAGATGTTGAAGGTAACCCGAAGGATGAATCGAAGGGTGCTCTACCATATGGATCTGTCCTTCTTCCTTCCAAAGAGAGAGAAAATACTTTCTCTCATGACTCTGCCCAGGATAGAAGAGAGAAGAGTAGGAGGACAAACCCTTTCACAGGAATTCTGGGTCCTAACCACCAATAGTGAACTAAGAGGCTGTAAATGATGCAGGAACCGTGTTTTCTGCATTATCTCTCTTTGGCCCTTTGTGGAGTGTTTCACACACACAGTATATGATGCAGCCTCTGCTCATACCACCTGTGGGAACCTTTGGTAAAATTTGTAGTAAGATATGTGAAATTCTTTTCGAGACTGGCTGCAAAAAACTAACACCTACTTATGTCATTTAGAATTTTATTTGCTGCTCTTCATTGAAATCCCAAATGACAGTAGTCTAACCAAATGAGAAGTTTGTTTTTCTATACTTAACATAAACACCAGAGGGTGACAGTCTTAGGTCCATATGAAGGCTTTATCATGTCACCAGGAACCTGACTCCTATTTCTCTGCGACACCATCTTTAGCACTGGCTTTCATCTTCGCAGTTGCCATGTGATCACAGGTGGTTGCTGGGACTCCAGCAATCACATCTGCTTTCCATTCATCAAGAAGGAAAGAGGAATAGCAAAAGGGTATTCCTCCTGAGTCTGCTCTCATTAGCAAACTTCCTGGAAGTCTTACCCAATGATTTCCAATTACAACTACCCCAGTTGTAAGAGAGGCTGGGAATTGTGGTTTTTTTAAGTTGTTCTGAATAAAACTATTTTCAGTTAGTGAGGAAGAAGTAGACAATAAATATTGGAAAGGGTTGACAGCCTTTGCCAAACCATTCAGTTTATGTCAAAAGGGAATTATCCATGGGAGCCCCAAAGAAATCGAGGGCAGGAAGTACAGTCAAGTCTCATGGGGAGAGCGGGCAAGACCTAGGAATTATAAACTATTGGGAATCCAGGCATCCACTCTGGGGATCTCTTTCTGGGGCTCTGTGGTTACCAGTTTGTTCTTCACTCAGCATAGTTACCTCCTACTTTTACTTCTCTCCCATCTAGCTCTGTGTCTCTAATAAACAAGGCAGAAGATGGTCACTCCTAGACCCCAAGTTCTTATGTGTTTACCTTAAGGAGACTATAGGGCTTTCTCTGAATTCTGACTTCTAACTTCCCAAGAAATAGAATTCAATTATCTTTCTTCAGTCAGGGGCTACTCCTGGTCCAATGATCTGTGGTCAAAGGGCCACACACTACAAACATGTCTGCTGGGTCTGTGTGTGTGTGTGTGTGTGTGTGTGTGTGTGTGTGTGTGTGTGTGTGTGTGTGTGCATGTGTGTGTTGGGATAAGAAGTAATTCTCAAAAGAGTACTCCTCAGACAGAATGCAGGCTCTCTATTGTAAGTAACCATAATACAATAAAATGAACTTCAATTTATAAAAAATATGATCGGAAAATTCAAACTAAAAAAAAATTTTCCAGGACAATATGAAATCATCGAGGCCCTACCAGACCCTGAAATGCCATTTGAATCACCACATCAAGAGACGGGCAGGTTAGATCAAATACCATTCTTAAGTTAAGAGCTTTATGTATCATTCTGATGTCTTCACAAAATTTTTTTTTTCATTTATTTCTGAGCTGGGTAGGGATACCCAGCTAACCAAAACACCCCATTCTCCAGTCTGCCAAATAAATAGGGGTTTACTCTCTTCCCTGGAGTCTGGAATGGTTTCAGTCAAACAGGCTCCACATTTCCATGAGTTATAAGATGCTGAATATCAGCCAGCTCCACCCAACCAAATGTAATTGTTGACAGCTGTGTCTTGAAAAGAGTTTCTTTTGTTGCTCATCCTGCTGAGTGAGCCGAATTGCTTCATTAACATTTAGGCCATGTTACATGTTCAAGGGTTTGTGAAGGATTTGGATTTCAGATGAGGTTGTTTTTTTAAAATTCTTGTTCCAAACATGACAAGCCTCCATTTTTGTAATGAGTTTTTGTGTATGCGGGTGCTATTGAAAGTAGATTTGCATCTTTGTTCATTTGTCATGCAAAGATGTACAAAAATGACTGTTATGGGTTGACCTAGTTATTAGGGCCTTTTATATTTACAAAGAGCAAATTTCAAATCACTCTTTAGAGTAGCTATGGTTGTTAGTGCTTTATCACCCAAGAGGACAGTGTCAGTTCCAATAGGTTCTTGGTGGGGGAGAAGAGGTGCTCCCTTACAAAAAATTACAGGCTTCTCTAAGCCATTCCAAATAAATGTATAATTTAAGCAAAAAAAAAGCAGTGAACTTGTCATGAAAGTTCAGCTTCGAGGTAACTTGGTAACTTACCTACACTTCTAAACGGACTTCTGCTCTAAACCATTTCTTTGTAGGAATTCAGGAGCTGTAGCAGTAAGCAGCCCCTTCTCATCTTGAGGCTCCAGGACAGGAAGGATTCCTTGTGACATACGTTAATTGCTGATCCAACATTCATTCTCCCTGGCTAGCAGAATCCCAGTTGTTATAAAGGTAACGAGAGGCTGTGCCTAGAAAACTTGCCTTCTCAGATTCCCTGGAAGCTAGAGGTGCGCTATGTGACCCAAATCTTGCCAACAAAATGTAAGGGGAAGTCACTGAATGAAAAGAAGCAGGTTTCTCTAGCAATCTCATAGGCCATTGTCCCTTCACCATTTTGCACTAGCCTCTTTATGCTGTCTTGAACACTGCTGCAATGATTGGGGGGACAGTAGTCATCCTGCATGGATATGAAGCAGGAAGATAGAGGGAGCCTGAGTCTCTGATGGTAGCCTGGAAAGCAATACCAGGCTGCTCAGCTCTGGACTTCTGTTTAAGTCACTAAATAGGGTTTTCTGTTATTCACAGCCAAACGTGTTCTTAATTAAGACCCTCCATTAGGGCACAGAGAGGGCTTGTTTGTTTGTTTGTTTGTTTTTTGTTTGGGGCCTCTTCTCGTTATCTATTACTGCATAACAAAGTACTCCAAAACTTATGGCTTAACTAAGACTATATTATTACATCTCTTGGCTTTGTGGGTCAGGAATTCAGGCAGTGTCAGCTGGGCAATTTCTCTGCTCCATGTGGCATTGACTGTCACTGGGTGATACTCAGATAGTGAATGGGTTGGTCTGGAGGATCAAAGACAGTTTCACCCACATGTCTGGTGAAGCAGGGAAGTCTGTGAAACAGGGGTCAGTGGTATCTTTCGATGGGAGGACTTATACACAGCTTCTCTAGCACAATGATCTCAGGCTGGTCAGACATTCCATGATGGCTCAAGCCACACATAAAGAGTTCCAAAAAGGTAGAAATTTCAAGTTTCTCAAACCAAGGCCTGGAAATAGGCACTGCATCACTTGCAAAGTATTATATTGGTCAAAGCAATTACAGAGCTTATGTAGATCCTGGACCGAGGGACTCAAATTTGTCTCCCTACTGAAGTATTGTCAAAGGATCTTATGTAGTATTGTCCAAGATCTTATGTAGATCCTGGACCGAGGGACTCAAATTTGTCTCCCTACTGAAGTATTGTCTGTAGCCATCTTTAATCTACCACAGGGGCAATGAGCTTCAAGATTGCTTTGACAAAGTTTGATCTACAGGCCTAGAATAGACAAGTATAACTCTGAGAATAGGCCTAATATTCACTCTTTGTGATACCTGTCAGGTGTACAGATGGCCTAATCAGTGTCAGGAACTCAGCTAGGCTCTGGAATGTAATAATAAGCACAATTAACAAGGTCTCCTTCTGTTAAATTTGCGGTTCTTATTGGACATACAAGAGGAGATTACTCTTATGACGTATTTGAAAATATATGGTGATTGTGATGGTTAATTTTATGTGTCAACTTAACTGGGTAAAGTGATGCCAACAAAGCTAATAAAACATTATTTCTGGGTGTTTCTGTGAGAATGTTTCCAGAAGAGATCAGCATTTGAATCAGTGGAATGAGTGAAGAAGAAGGCTCTCATCACTCTGATCATAATGCTTTGAAACTCAATATCAAAACAAAAAGAAATCAGGAAAAACACAAGTACATGTAGATTAAACAGCATGCTACTGAAGAATAACTAGGTCAGGGAAAAAATAAAAAGAGAGATCAAGAGATACATAGAAACAAATGATAATGATAGTACAGCATATCAAAACTTTTGAGACATGGCAAAAGCAGTCATAAGAAGAAAGTTCATATCATTACAGGCCTATCTCCAAAAACAAGAATGAGCACAAATAACCTAACGCTTCGTCTTAAAAAAACTAGAAAAGGAAGAACAAATGAGGCCCAAAGTCAGCAGAAGGAAAGAAATCATC
>NW_011889023.1:397866-406108 GCF_000151845.1 Pteropus vampyrus | reverse complement strand
AAAAATAAATGAATGGGACTACATCAAACTTAAAAGCTTCTGACCAGCAAAAGAAACTGTCAATAAGGTAAGAGACAACCACCTGAATGGGAAAATATATTTGCAAGCAACACCTCCGATAAGGGCCCAATATCCAAAATATGCAAAGAACTCATACGACTCAATAACAACAACAACAAAAAACAAACGATCCAGTCAAAAAATGGGCAGAGGACTTGAAGACACTTCTCCCTAGAGGACATACAAATAGCCAACAAATATATGAAAAGATGCTCAATATCACTAGCTATTAGAGAAACATAAATCAAAACCACAATGAAATATCATCTCGCACCTGTTAGAATAGCTATAATCAACAGGACAAGTAATAACAAATGTTGGAGAGGATGCAGAGAAAAATGAACCCTCATACACTGCTGGTGGGACTGCATTTCTGATTCTTGAGCTTTCAGACTTGGACAAGCACTTACTTCATCAGTCCCCCACTTCTTGGTTCTTTGGACTTGACCTGGAACTACAGTTCTAGTTCTACTGGGCCTCCAGCTTGCAGGTAGTAGATAGTGGAACTTAGCCTCCAAAATCACACTTGCTAATTCTTCATAATAAACCTTGTTCTGTATACTTATATATATATTCTAATGGTTTTGTTACTCTGGAGAACACTGACTAATACAGTAACCTAAACTGGCTGCTATGATAATATAAAGATCCTGGGCCATAGATTTGGAGTCCTGGGTTTTCATCTTCAGTTCGGTCTAAGGATCTGGGTGACTGTGAGGGAGTCCCGTAGTGCCTTCAGATTTTAGTTTTACCATCAATACAATGAAGGGACCGGATTTTATAATCTCTGAGGTTTCTTCCATTTTAAAGTTTTATAGGTCTAGGCAATCACTATTTTTGATTATGAAAAGATCTGGAGTCATGATTTCTTTCCTTAAGTCTTAAAAATAACATGCTTTTTCTGGCATCAAATTCTGCTGCATTTTTTTTCTAGAGACTGTTCATTTATAGAGTAGACCTGAGAGAGAACTCAGGGTAAAAGCAATATTTTTGTGAAAATCTTCCCAGCTAATTTGATTTCCCTGAGAACTTGTTCTTTCCAAACTTTCCCTGCTGTTCTCTTCATAAAATTATAATATAAAATGTTTCCGTTGTCACTGGAACATGACAACATACTTGATGTGGCCAGACATCCCAGGGTTCATTGGGCTCCCAAACCACAGGGAATCTGAGAAGTCTTAATAACAAAGTGACTGAACAAGAGCCTCAGAACAAGTAACTTGGGGTTCAGTTAAGAAAAGAGAACCCTATAGGATAAATGTCTGGAAGTGTAACACTGAAACTGGTGGTGGGAGAACCACCATGGCTACTTCTTTTAGGAAATTTAATTTTTCTTTCTACCCTAAAGATGGATAGTAACTATGTGTAATTTAATCCCGCAAAGATTTGGGGATGTCCAGTGAATTTATGGAACACCTAATTGACTCGGAGCACTATGATGAGTCTTGAGAATTTGAGAGTGTCAAAGAAAAACCAGAGCTGGATATCAGTTAAAAGTAAAGCATGGTTTTATAAAGGGCTATTGTAATAGGGGAAAAGAGACCTCAGTATAGAATACATTATGTATAAGTGGGAATTTATAGCAAGGAACAGAGTAGGAGACAGTGGATGGAAAATTACTGAGAGGAAATGTCAGGGGTTAAAAGGGTTCTGGTTAGATGCACCTAAAAGGATTCTTGTTGAAAAAAGGGCAGGATGCTCAGACATCACCTGGGGAATAATGTAGGATGAGGAATCCGATTAGAAATTCAGACTGATCAGAGAGAATGTGGGATTCTTGGTAAGCTGACTTAGCAGGATTCTTGCTAAAACCGTATTTTATAAGGAAGTGTACAGATGGGCCTAGGAGAAGTTTCAGGAATCTGAGTAAAGTTTGGTCAAGCAAAGAATCTCTGTGAAGAGGCAAAAAAATCTGAATTTCTGAGAGACAAAAATATGCGTAAATTTGCTTGAATTTTCTGCAGTATTCTGAGTAAATCTATTAATTATTTTATGATTATGCTATGGATATGTTATTTGGATTTCTAGAAGAAAAATACTATCTGCAGTACATGCTTTCTACTATTATATTAATACCATGTATTACTATGTAAGGTTTGTAATTTGTTTTGGGAAATAAATATGGTAAGACCTCCCTGTAGCTCTGTGCTTGGAATCCAGTCCAGGAGACAGTCTTTGTGATTCATCAGTAACTAGGCTCCTTGGAGTTGGCCCAAGAAAGATTCAATGTACACAAAATGACACTTTGTAGGGAACAGTGTTATACCGAAGATTCACTCAGTAATAGTCATGTAATAATCAGTATATTTATCAATGACAACATGCCAACAATGTTCCAGACACTGTGCTAGAAGCTTCTTCATACATGTTTCCAACCCTTACAATAGTGTGGAAGGTCTTGCTGTCTTCATCTGAAAAGACAGAGGTTCCAGGAGGTTGATTCTTCATACTGGTGAGTGATGGAGCTGGAATTCTAATCCAGTCATGTCTGCTGCCAAAGCCCATGCTTTTTCATTTTTGTCTTTATCTAATTATCCCTTTGGGAGTAATGCAAATATTGTTATAACACATAGGACAATTGCAAACAATTTGTATTTTGCTCACTTGGTAACAAAAGACAAGACAATCAGGCAACAATTACATTGTTGAAACAGGATATTTTCCCTTTAAGATTTATATGGTAAATACCCACTGTCAAATATTTCTAGATTCTATGGAGCTCTCTTTGATCTCAACAAACGTTATTGAGGTTCATGGAAACCACAACAGAGACTTGCTACGTCTGCTTAGTGGGTGAGAAATTAAAAAGCCCCATAATTTTACCAAGTACTACCTCTTTGGATCATTTTTATTTTTGAATTTATAGCCTCTTCCACGCACCTTGTCTTTTGAGTGAGCTCTTCGAAATCTCCTTTGCTCTTCTTTATTGCCCCCAAGGACTCCCCTCTTGCCCATTCATTTGCAAACAGCCAGCATCTAAGATTGTCTGGCTGCCCCGACTTGTTTATCCAAGATCATTTAAAAACAAATACCTTGAGAAAAACATCATTTCAAGAATGACTGCACATACGACTTCCCTGTCCTATCCCAAATTCTGCTAAGTGGTTTTGCAAATATTCCATTTCGATTCAGGGCCTTCATCATCAAGTGGTGAAGAATAGATGGTACAAACATAAATCACCCCAGTTGGCCACTTGTTGGCATGTTCTGAAAAGATTTTGAAGAAAGAAAAGTAAGTCCAGTGGCAAAATGTAGTTTTTATAAAAACTTTTCATTTGGAAATAGTTACAGATTCATAGGAAGTTGTAAAAGTAGGAGAGAGCAGTCCTGTGTACTCTTTGCCCTATTTTCACCAATGTTAACAGCTAACATTTCTATAGTACAATATCAAAACCAAGAAACTAACATCAGTACAACCCACTGAACTTATTGAGATTTCACCAGTTTTACAGACATTATTCATGTGTATGTGAATGTACACATTCCATATAATTTTATCACATATGTAGATTCATGTACTCACTGCCATAGTCAAGGTACAGAACTATTTCTTTACCACAAAGATTCTCATACTACTCTTTACGGTCATACACACCTCCCCTCCCATCATCTTCTAACCCTTGGCAACCACCAATCTGTTCTCCAGCTCTATAACTTTTTCATTTTGAAAATGTTGCATAAATGCTTAGATAGTACCTTTGAGACTGACTTTTTTCACTCAGCATAATTCCATTGAGATCTTTTTTAGTAAAATGTCTGTTTGTGTCTTTTGCGTATTTTCTAATTGAATAGTTTGTTTTGTGTGTGCGTGTGTTTTTTTATTGTTGAGTTTTTAAATATGGATATATTTTAGATATAAGCCTTTTGTCAGATATGTGGTTTGCAAATATTTTCTTCCAGTCTGTGTCGAGTCTATTCATTTTCTTGGCAGTCATTCACAAAGAAAAGTTCTTCTTTGCTTCTTTCTGTTTCTTTTATGATTTTATATTAAATTTACGACCTATTTGGAATCATTTTAATACAAGGTATAAGGTTTAGGTTAAAGTTTATTATTTTTGCCTATAAATGTTCAATTGTTCCAGCCTCATTCACTGAAAAAAAAAACAAACAAAACTTTTCTCCTTTGAATTGCTTTTGCACATTTGTTAAAAATCATCTGGCCATACTTGGGTACAGGGTCTATTTCTGAGTTATCTGTTTCATTTATCTATGTGTGTATCCCTTTGCCATTTCCACACTGTCTTGATAGCTATAGCTGTATACTAAGTCTAAAAATCAGGTAGAAGGATTCAGTCCACTTTATTCTTTTTCTTTCAAAATTGTTTTAGCTATTCCAGTTCTTTGGTCTCTCTACATAAATTTTAGAACAAGCTTGCCTATATCTATGAAAATTCTTGTTGAGATTTTGATAGAAATTGGACTAAAACTATAGTTCAATTTGGGGAGAATTGACATCTTTACTATGTTGAGTCTTCCAGTCCATGAACATAGTATATTCTTCCATTTTTTAGGTCTTTAAGTTTTTTCATCAGCATTTTACATTTTCAGCATGCAAGTCCAGTACATGATTTATTAGATTTATACGTAAGTATTTTTTTCAATGAATACAAATGGTATTTCTTTAAATTTTGATTTCCACGTATTTATTAAAGTATATAAAAGTACAATTTACCTGTTGGTCTTTTATCTAGAGACATGCTTAACTCACTTATTAGCTCCTGAAGTTGTTTTATAGATACCAAAATGCAGATTTGATTTAATCTAAATTTAAATTGTGTGTGCTTTCTCTTTCATTTTCATTATTATCAATATAAATTTAAATTCAGAGAGTACTCTCGATAGATACATGGTCCCTGGTGTTACCAGCATGTACTTTTCCTTTTAAACATATTTTTAAAATATTCCTTTTATTAGCATGTAGATACAGAATCCTAAGTTCTCATGAGTAGACATAATAAAGACTTGCCCTATACTATAATGTATTTTTTAAAATCTTAAGCAGAACTTTCAAATATATAGACTTAAAGCCAACTCTCCTTACTCTTTTAGTTGTTTTTTATTCCTTCCATGTGCTTTAGCTATACTACATCCAAAGGAAAAGCATGAAAATCTACTTTTATATCTAATAAAAGATTAGTGGTTCCATATCAAATGAAATTGTTGATAATAAGCTGTGTTTTGCTCATTAGATGACAAATACTATACATGTGGTCTGCAAATTAATCAATGGATGGGAAAGATAAGACCATAGAAGGGAACTTAACAGTTATCTCGTAATTGATTATCTTTAAGCACTCCTCCAGCTAAGTGCTTTTTAAATAAGAGAAAAATAATATGAATACTTTTACTCTATTATATGAATTGGGTGAGAGTAAGGTAGATAATGGAAGAGAGCATAATCTCAATCAGATCTTCCTATAGATTCTGAGACCTTAAAACCCAGTCCAGGCAAGTGTCAGTCTAGTTAAACCAGAACTAGTCTCCTGGTATCCCACAATATCTGAGTGTGGTAATATCTATGTGGACCAACCAAACATTGTATTTGAGGAAAAATTAATATTTCTATTTAAGGTACTATGCTTAAGGCTAATTGTTTGTTTTAGGGCACTTAGTCAAACATATTTTCCACAGATATTCTTATTTTTATACTTAAATGAAGTTTAAATACTTCTTCCTTTTTCCAAGCATCCTCCAACACTCTTTAAAATTAGCTTAAGAGAGGCGGAAAAAATGGCGTAGCTGATGACTCTGTTCATCCCTCTTGTGACCAAATCAAAGTTGGGACAGAAACATGGAGCAAACAGTAAGCAAAGTCACCTGAGATCTAGATGAATAGAAGTACTATAACTAGGGAGAGAAATATGACATCAACCTGCAACGGTAGAGGGTAGGAGGGGGCAAAGATGGAAGACTGATGGTCCCAAGAGGCTAAGTGGGATAGAGGCTGTGGCAGCTGCAGATGCCTCTTAAAGGGGCTGTGTCTGCAACTGGACTTGTGCATGACAGACCGGCTTGCTCTGAGCACCAGCGCTGGATCCACTGCACAGGGGGCACCAGGGACTTACAGGGGGACACTGAGTTGTCAGAGCGAGAGCTGGAGGTGAAGCTTTCTCCTGGGCAGAAGTGCCTGCAGTATCCATTGTTCTTCTGTTGTACCCTCCCTGCTCCCAGTGTGTGGACGCACTGCCACTGTAGCTGAGACATCATCAAACTGGATAACAGAGGTCGCTCCGCCAAGAGAATTCCCTGAACTTCTGCCTCACGGCCCCACCCAAGCCACATCCAGTTGTGTTCTGGGTGAGTCAGGTGTTCCTTGCTGAGGAGTGTCAAGACTTACACTGGTGGCAGCTGGTCTCAGTTTCTGGCGTGTCCTCTCGAGGCAACTATATGCATAGCATCTGTGAATCAATTGCTAAATCTTAACAGGTGGTCCTGGAGGGGCACAGTTTGGAGCTAAACTTGGCCTGCGCTGAAAACTTCTCAGGACTGTGCTACTGGACACCTAATACACAAAGCCACGCTAATAAGACCGGGAGACTTTGGAGCTTTGCTTAGTACATAAAAACAGACACAGAAAGTCAGCCAAAATGGGAAGACAAAGAAGTAGAAGCCACATGAGAGAACAGAATAGAGATCCAGAAATAATTGAGTCAAGCAATCTAACAGATGCAGAGTTCAAAACACTGGTTATAAAGATGCTCAATGAACTTAGGGAAGTGTAGGCGAATTCAGTGAAAACTTTAACAAAGAAATAAAAAAACATAAAAATGGAAATGGAAAAGGGAATCCGACCAGTCATAAATGAAGAACACATTATCTAAGATGAGGAGTATGTTACAGGGAATTAACAGAGTGGATAAAGAAGAGGATTGAACCACTAGAGGATTGGGAAGCCAAGGACACTCAATCAGAATTGCAAGAAAAAAGAAGCCAAGACTATAATCACAATTCAAGGAGCCTATGGGACACAATTAAATGGGAAAATGTTCATGTCATAGGGGTACCTGAAGGAAAACAAGAAGTTGAAGAGCTTTTTAAAGAAATAATGATGGAAAACTTTTCTAATCTGGTGAAGGAAATAGACTTACAACCCCAGGAAGCTCAGAGAGTTCCAAAAAATATGTACCCAAAGAGGTCCACACCAAGACACATTATAATTAAAAGGTTAAATACAAAGAGAAAATCTTAAAAGCAGCAAGAGAAAAGCAAGGGAATACCCATAAGACTGGCAGCTGGTTTCTTAAAAGAAACTAAGCAAGACAGAAGATCTTGGCACAAAATATTCAACATGATAAAAATTCAGGACCTACAACCAAGAATATTTTATCCAGCAAAGCTATTATTTAGTGTCGAAGGATAGATAAAGAGCTTTCTAGACAAAAATAAAGTAAAGGAATTTATCAACACCAAGTCAGTATTACAGGAAATGTTGGGGGGACTTCTTTAAGAAGAAAAAACGTGTATCAAAAACATGAATAAAAAAATGGTAATAACTACATTCCTATGAACAAGTACCTCAAATGGAAAAGAATGAAGTGCTCCAACCAAAAGATATAGTGGCTGAATGGATAAGACCCCTACATATGCTGCCTACAAGAGACTCACTTCAGATTAAAAGACATGCAGACTAAGAGGAAGGGGACAGAAAACGATATTTCCTTGACGGACCTAGAGGATATTGCGCTGAATGAAACGTCAGATAGAGAAAGACAAATATCCCACCATTTCGTATACATCTGGAATCTAAAGAAAAAAATAAACAACAACAAAAACAACAACAAAAATGAAAATAAATTCATAGATACAGAGAATATTTTGAGGGCTACTAGATGGGAGAGGGGTTGGGGGGATGGTGAAAAAAGGCAAAGGGATTAAGAAGTACAAATGGATAGTTACAAAATAGACATGGAAATATAAAGCATAGCATAAGGAAAACAGTTAATAATGTTATAATAAATATGTAAGGGGGCATAGGGGTACTAGATTTAGTGGGGTGATTACTTTGTAAGTTACATAGATCTCTAATCATTATGCTGTACAACCGAAATTAATATAGTATTGTATGTAAACTATAATTGAAAAAAACTCATTGAATAGTACAATGGAAATAAAAGAAACTAATTGTCTATTATATTTCAATAAATCCAGAAAAAAAAAACTAGCTTAATATAAATAGTTAAAA
>NW_011889023.1:395337-397816 GCF_000151845.1 Pteropus vampyrus | reverse complement strand
CTATGTGACCCAAATCTTGCCAACAAAATGTAAGGGGAAGTCACTGAATGAAAAGAAGCAGGTTTCTCTAGCAATCTCATAGGCCATTGTCCCTTCACCATTTTGCACTAGCCTCTTTATGCTGTCTTGAACACTGCTGCAATGATTGGGGGGACAGTAGTCATCCTGCATGGATATGAAGCAGGAAGATAGAGGGAGCCTGAGTCTCTGATGGTAGCCTGGAAAGCAATACCAGGCTGCTCAGCTCTGGACTTCTGTTTAAGTCACTAAATAGGGTTTTCTGTTATTCACAGCCAAACGTGTTCTTAATTAAGACCCTCCATTAGGGCACAGAGAGGGCTTGTTTGTTTGTTTGTTTGTTTTTTGTTTGGGGCCTCTTCTCGTTATCTATTACCGCATAACAAAGTACTCCAAAACTTATGGCTTAACTAAGACTATATTATTACATCTCTTGGCTTTGTGGGTCAGGAATTCAGGCAGTGTCAGCTGGGCAATTTCTCTGCTCCATGTGGCATTGACTGTCACTGGGTGATACTCAGATAGTGAATGGGTTGGTCTGGAGGATCAAAGACAGTTTCACCCACATGTCTGGTGAAGCAGGGAAGTCTGTGAAACAGGGGTCAGTGGTATCTTTCGATGGGAGGACTTATACACAGCTTCTCTAGCACAATGATCTCAGGCTGGTCAGACATTCCATGATGGCTCAAGCCACACATAAAGAGTTCCAAAAAGGTAGAAATTTCAAGTTTCTCAAACCAAGGCCTGGAAATAGGCACTGCATCACTTGCAAAGTATTATATTGGTCAAAGCAATTACAGAGCTTATGTAGATCCTGGACCGAGGGACTCAAATTTGTCTCCCTACTGAAGTATTGTCAAAGGATCTTATGTAGTATTGTCCAAGATCTTATGTAGATCCTGGACCGAGGGACTCAAATTTGTCTCCCTACTGAAGTATTGTCTGTAGCCATCTTTAATCTACCACAGGGGCAATGAGCTTCAAGATTGCTTTGACAAAGTTTGATCTACAGGCCTAGAATAGACAAGTATAACTCTGAGAATAGGCCTAATATTCACTCTTTGTGATACCTGTCAGGTGTACAGATGGCCTAATCAGTGTCAGGAACTCAGCTAGGCTCTGGAATGTAATAATAAGCACAATTAACAAGGTCTCCTTCTGTTAAATTTGCGGTTCTTATTGGACATACAAGAGGAGATTACTCTTATGACGTATTTGAAAATATATGGTGATTGTGATGGTTAATTTTATGTGTCAACTTAACTGGGTAAAGTGATGCCAACAAAGCTAATAAAACATTATTTCTGGGTGTTTCTGTGAGAATGTTTCCAGAAGAGATCAGCATTTGAATCAGTGGAATGAGTGAAGAAGAAGGCTCTCATCACTCTGATCATAATGCTTTGAAACTCAATATCAAAACAAAAAGAAATCAGGAAAAACACAAGTACATGTAGATTAAACAGCATGCTACTGAAGAATAACTAGGTCAGGGAAAAAATAAAAAGAGAGATCAAGAGATACATAGAAACAAATGATAATGATAGTACAGCATATCAAAACTTTTGAGACATGGCAAAAGCAGTCATAAGAAGAAAGTTCATATCATTACAGGCCTATCTCCAAAAACAAGAATGAGCACAAATAACCTAACGCTTCGTCTTAAAAAAACTAGAAAAGGAAGAACAAATGAGGCCCAAAGTCAGCAGAAGGAAAGAAATCATCAAAATTAGAGCAGAAATAAATGACATTGAAAGGAAATGAAAAAAAAAAAATAGAAAAAATGAATGCAACAAAAAGCTGGTTCTTTGAGAAGGTTAAATAAAATTGACAAACCCCTGGCTAGACTCACTAAAGAAAAAAGAGAAAGGATACAAATAAACAAAATCAGGGATGAAAGAGGGGAAATTATGACTGGCATCGCAGAAATACGAAGGATCATGCAAGAATACAATGAAAAAGTATATAACACCAAATTTAATAACTGGAAGAAATGGACCAGTACTTAGAAAAATACAACCTTCCTAGACTGAATCAAGAAGATCTGGAAAATCTAAATAGCCCGATCAGCAGTATGGAAATTGAAACAATCATCAAAACCTACCAAAATGTAAAAGTCCAGGACCAGATGGCTTCACCAGTGAATTCTACCAAACATTCAAAGAAGATTTAATACCTATTCTCCTCAAACTTTCCAAAAAACCGAAGAGGAAGCATTACTTCCCAACTCATTTCATGAGGCCAATATTACTCTGATACCAAAACCTGGTAAAGGTAACACAAAAAAGAAAACTACAGACCAATATCTCTCATGAACACAGATGCAAAAATCCTAGCTAAGATACTAGCAAACCGAATACAGCAACATATTCAAAAGATTATACACCACGATCAAGTGAGCTTCATCCCAGGGGCACATGGATGGTTCAACATACGCAAATTGATTAATGTGATATACCACATA
>NW_011889023.1:386012-395287 GCF_000151845.1 Pteropus vampyrus | reverse complement strand
GTAGCTGAGACATCATCAAACTGGATAACAGAGGTCGCTCCGCCAAGAGAATTCCCTGAACTTCTGCCTCACGGCCCCACCCAAGCCACATCCAGTTGTGTTCTGGGTGAGTCAGGTGTTCCTTGCTGAGGAGTGTCAAGACTTACACTGGTGGCAGCTGGTCTCAGTTTCTGGCGTGTCCTCTCGAGGCAACTATATGCATAGCATCTGTGAATCAATTGCTAAATCTTAACAGGTGGTCCTGGAGGGGCACAGTTTGGAGCTAAACTTGGCCTGCGCTGAAAACTTCTCAGGACTGTGCTACTGGACACCTAATACACAAAGCCACGCTAATAAGACCGGGAGACTTTGGAGCTTTGCTTAGTACATAAAAACAGACACAGAAAGTCAGCCAAAATGGGAAGACAAAGAAGTAGAAGCCACATGAGAGAACAGAATAGAGATCCAGAAATAATTGAGTCAAGCAATCTAACAGATGCAGAGTTCAAAACACTGGTTATAAAGATGCTCAATGAACTTAGGGAAGTGTAGGCGAATTCAGTGAAAACTTTAACAAAGAAATAAAAAAACATAAAAATGGAAATGGAAAAGGGAATCCGACCAGTCATAAATGAAGAACACATTATCTAAGATGAGGAGTATGTTACAGGGAATTAACAGAGTGGATAAAGAAGAGGATTGAACCACTAGAGGATTGGGAAGCCAAGGACACTCAATCAGAATTGCAAGAAAAAAGAAGCCAAGACTATAATCACAATTCAAGGAGCCTATGGGACACAATTAAATGGGAAAATGTTCATGTCATAGGGGTACCTGAAGGAAAACAAGAAGTTGAAGAGCTTTTTAAAGAAATAATGATGGAAAACTTTTCTAATCTGGTGAAGGAAATAGACTTACAACCCCAGGAAGCTCAGAGAGTTCCAAAAAATATGTACCCAAAGAGGTCCACACCAAGACACATTATAATTAAAAGGTTAAATACAAAGAGAAAATCTTAAAAGCAGCAAGAGAAAAGCAAGGGAATACCCATAAGACTGGCAGCTGGTTTCTTAAAAGAAACTAAGCAAGACAGAAGATCTTGGCACAAAATATTCAACATGATAAAAATTCAGGACCTACAACCAAGAATATTTTATCCAGCAAAGCTATTATTTAGTGTCGAAGGATAGATAAAGAGCTTTCTAGACAAAAATAAAGTAAAGGAATTTATCAACACCAAGTCAGTATTACAGGAAATGTTGGGGGGACTTCTTTAAGAAGAAAAAACGTGTATCAAAAACATGAATAAAAAAATGGTAATAACTACATTCCTATGAACAAGTACCTCAAATGGAAAAGAATGAAGTGCTCCAACCAAAAGATATAGTGGCTGAATGGATAAGACCCCTACATATGCTGCCTACAAGAGACTCACTTCAGATTAAAAGACATGCAGACTAAGAGGAAGGGGACAGAAAACGATATTTCCTTGACGGACCTAGAGGATATTGCGCTGAATGAAACGTCAGATAGAGAAAGACAAATATCCCACCATTTCGTATACATCTGGAATCTAAAGAAAAAAATAAACAACAACAAAAACAACAACAAAAATGAAAATAAATTCATAGATACAGAGAATATTTTGAGGGCTACTAGATGGGAGAGGGGTTGGGGGGATGGTGAAAAAAGGCAAAGGGATTAAGAAGTACAAATGGATAGTTACAAAATAGACATGGAAATATAAAGCATAGCATAAGGAAAACAGTTAATAATGTTATAATAAATATGTAAGGGGGCATAGGGGTACTAGATTTAGTGGGGTGATTACTTTGTAAGTTACATAGATCTCTAATCATTATGCTGTACAACCGAAATTAATATAGTATTGTATGTAAACTATAATTGAAAAAAACTCATTGAATAGTACAATGGAAATAAAAGAAACTAATTGTCTATTATATTTCAATAAATCCAGAAAAAAAAAAACTAGCTTAATATAAATAGTTAAAAAAATAACTCTTGATTTTCAACATCTGATAATGGGGAACTACATAAATAAGAGCAACCCACTCACTGATAAAAATCAGTAAAAAAACTGAATAAATTCTGTATAGATATATTTGAAAACATGAAAAAGCTTATAAGGCCAAAAGTGGAAAAATAAAAACCCATAAAAATAATGCTATGCCTTGAGATTTTTGTTGATTTCAAAGAGGTACCTAAAATATTAAGAGGCTGAGGAGTACTTTTGTTAGCTACAAGGAACCAGAGAGATAAATGGAATAAATGACCTGTCAAGATAGTGCCTTGGTGATTCCCCCACATTTTGATTTGGGAGACAAAGAGCTATATCCTAGAGCTAAGGAAGAACCTGGAAAAAAAAAAAGTATTCCTCACAGACCTCTTGGAGCAGACCCCATACAAGTGGTCTAGTATTGCTAGAAAGTCTGGTGTTTGACAGAAGCAAACCAAAAGGAGTATAATATCACCTTTGTCTCAAATAATTTCAGCAAACAATTTTTCAAATACAATGAAAACACAAACAAAGGTTAACTGAGCACACAAAAGACAGGACAATATGAACAATAATCAGTTGAAATAATGGTGACAGAAATTCATGGATGCTCCAGATATTGGAATTATCAGAAACAGACATTAAAATAACTATGCTTCTATGTTTAATAAAATAAAAGACAAAATTAAAAATGGTCAAAAAATAAAATTTAATGTATAGTCAATTAAAAAATAGATACTCTAGAACTACATATACAACAAATAATTAAGAATGCAATGGATGGATTTAACAGCTGTTTATTTGCAGATGAAGAAAAATTAGTGAACTAGAAATAGTTCAGAAGAAGGAGGCACAGAGGAACACTTGATGAAGAAGGAAAAAAGGAACAGAAGCAATATTTGAAGTAATAATGCCTGGGAAGTTCCCCTACATTAATGTCAGACACCTACCCACAAATCCAGGAAGCTCAGAAAACACCAAGCAGGATAAATGCAAAACAAACAAGAACTACATATCATATTTCAATTGCAAAAAATCAAAGATAAAGGAAAAAATCTTGAAAGAAGCCAAAGGAAAAACACCTTACCTATGGAGGAGCAAAGATGCAAAATATATCTGACTTCTCAGAAACCATGCAAGCAAGAAGAGAGTAGAGTAAAACATTTAAAGTATTGAGTTAAACAAAAAACCCACTACCTGAATCTGGTACTCTGTGATGAAGTGAATTTCAGAGCAATGAAAAAGATCAGGGATAAAAAAGGAACATCATTTAATGATAAACAGGTCCACTCTCCAAGAAGACAATAATGTGTCACATATATGCACCTAACAATAGAGTATTGAAGCACATGTGGCAAACATGGATAGAAATGCAAGGAGAAATAAAAGAAACACAAATGTAGTTGGAGACTTCACCACTCCTCTATCAGAAATGAACAGATTCAAAAGGTAGAAAATCAGAAAAGACATAGTTGAACTCAACATCACCATTAATCACCTAGATATAATTGATATCTATAGACCACTTCATCCAACTACAGCAGAATACACATTTTTCTCAAGTTCACATGGAACATTCACCAAGCTAGACTACATTCTGGGCCATAACTAACATTAACAAATTTAAAAGAATAGAAACTACACAATGTCTGCTCTTAGAACACAATGAAATTAAACTAGAAATCAATAACAGAAAGGTAGCTGAAAAATACCCAAGTACTTGGAGATTAAACAATGTACTTCTAAATAATACATAGGTCAAAGAAAAAACCCCAAGAGAAATTTTAAAATATTTTTACTAAATGAAAATGCAAATACAACCATAAAAAAAGAAAATACAAATTATCAAAATTTGTGGAATGCAGAAAAAGCAGTGCTTAGAGGGAAATTTGTAGCATTAGATGCATATATTAGAAGAGAAGAAAGGTCTAAAATCAATAACCTGAATATACACCTTTGGAAACTAGAAAAAAAAGATCAAGTTAAATTTAGAGTAAGCAGAAGAGAAAAAATAATAATTAGAGCAGAAATCAATGAAATTGAAAACAGAAAATTAATAGACAAAATCAAAGAAACCAAAAGCTGTTTGTTTGTTTGTTTGTTTGTTTGTTTGTTTTTGAAAAGATCAATAAAATTGATAAGCCTCTAGCTAGGCTAAGAAAAACAGAGAGAGAGATCACAAGTGACTTATTTTAGAAATAAAAGAGGGAATATCACTACAGATCCCAAGGATGTTAAAAGGATAATTAAGGAATACTGTGAACAACTTTATGCCTTGATAACCTAGTTGAATGGACCAGTTCTTTGAAATACAATCTGCCAAGACTCAAGCAAGAAGAAATAGAACACCTGAATAAGTCTATATCTATTAAATAAATTGAATCAATAATTAACCTTCCAAAAGAGTAAACATCAGGCCCAGATGGGTTGACTTGTGAATTCTAGCAAATATTTAAGGACAAAAACATACCAATTCTCTACAATCTCTTTCAGAGGCTAGAAGGGGAAAGAACACTTCCTAACTAATTCTATGAGGCCAGCATTATCACAATACCAAAACTAAGCAAAGACATTACAAGAAAAGAATTTCTATAGATCAATACCTCTCATAAACATAGGTGAAAAAAATCCTCAACAAAATATTAGCAATTGAATCCAACAACATAGAAAATGAATTATACAATATGACCAAGTAGAATTTATCCCAGATATGCAAGCCTGGTTCAACATTTGAAAATCAGTAATCCATCACATTAATATAATTAATGTAATCTATCACATTAATGGACTAAAAAAGAAAAATTACTTATAGATGTAGTAAAGCATTTGACAAAAACTTAATACCCATTCATGATAAAAATTCTCAGTAAACTAGGAATAGAAGGGATCTTTTTCAACTTGCTTAAAAAAAATTCTACGAAAGATCTACAGCTAACATCAAACTTAATGAAGAGAAACTCAAAGTTTTCCCAGTAAGATTGGGTACAAGGCAAGGATTCCCTTCTCACCGCTCCTTTTCCATATTGTACTTGAAGTCTCAGCTAATATAATAAAGCAAGAAAAGGATATGAAAAGTATAAAAATTGGGAACGAAGAAATAAAACTGTCTTTATTCTCAGATGACATGACTGTTTATGTAGAAAATTCAAAAGAATTAACCAAAATACTCCTGGAAAAAATAAGCAATTATAGAAAGGTTGCAGAACACGAGGTTAATATACAAAAGTCAATTGCTTTTCTACATGCCAATAAAGAACAAGTGGAATGTGAAATTAAGACCACAATGCCATTTACATTAGTACCCTCCAAAATGAAATACTTAGATATAAATCTAACAAAATATGTAAAAGACCTACCTGAGAAAAACTACAAAACTGATGAATGAAATCAAAGAAAATCTAAATAAATGGAGAGATATTCCATGGTCATGGATAAGAGTCTCAATACTGTCAAGATGTCAGTTCTTTTCAACTTAATCTAAAGATTCAACAAAATCCCACACAAAATCCCAGCAAATTATTTTGTGGGTATTGACAAACTGGTTCTAAAGTTTCCATGGAGAGATAAAAGACCTAGAAAATCCAGCACAAGTTTAAAAAGAACAAAGTTGTTCTTTTTAAAGAACAAGACTAACATGACCTAATATCAAAGTTTACTATAAAAGCTATAGTAATCAAAGCAGTGTGGTATCTGTGAAAGAATACACAAATAGATTGATGGAACATAATAAAGAGCTCAGAAATACTTCCAAATAATATAGTCAGATGGTCTTTGACAAAAGAGCAAAGGCAATACAATGGAACAACGATGGTCTTTTCAATAAATGGTGTTGGAATAAATGGACATCCACATGCAAAAAAATTATTCTAGACACAGACCTTACACTCTCCACAAAAATTAATTCAAAAAGTATAATAGCTCTTAATGTAAAATGCAAAACTCTAAAACTCCTAGAAGATAACATAGGAGGAAATTTAGATGACCTGGAGTTTGATGATTACTTTTTTGATAAAACACCAAAGGCATGACCCATGAAAGCAATTATTGAGATCCTAGGCGTCATTAAAATTAAAATTTCTGTTCTGCCAAAGACACTATCAAGAGATTGAGAAGACACATCCCAGAGAACATATTTGCAAAGAACACATCTGATAAAGGGACATTATCTAAAATAAACAATGAACTTTTAAAAGATCAACAATAATAAACAATAGACAAAAGACCCGAATAGACACCTTACCAAAACAGATTTGCAAATGACAAATCAATATATACAAAATTGCTCAATGTCATATGTCATTACAAAATTGCACATTAAGACAACAATGAGATGCCACTATTAGATACACACTTAGAATGGACAAAATAGAGAACACTAACATCAAATGCTGCCAAGGATGTGGAGCAACAGGAAATTTCATGAATTGCTAATGGGAATGCAAAATGGTACAGTCACTTTTGAAGACCATTTGGTAGTTTCTTACAAAACTAAACATACTCTTATTGCAGGACCCAACAATTATGCTCTTTGATATTTATCCAAAGAAGTTGAAAATGTATGCCCACGTAAAAAACTCACCCATAGATGTTTACAGCAGCTTTATGCAAAACTTGAAGCAACCAAATTGTTCTTCAGTAAGAAAGTGGATGAATAAACTGTGGTACATTCACACAATGGAATTTTTTTCAGAGCGAAAAGGAAATGAGCTATCAAGTCATAAAAGATATAGAAAAACTTTAAATGCATGTTATTAATTGAAAAAAGTTGATCTGAAAAGGCTACCTATTGTATGATTCAAACTACATGACATTCTGGAAAAGGCGAGAATATAAAGACAGGAAAAAGATCAGTGGTTGCCAGGGATTAAGGTAGAGGGAGAGATGAATAGATAGAGCACAGAGGATTTTTAGGGCAGTGAAACACTACAATGTATAACACTACAATGGTAGATACAGATGCATGTCATTATACATTTGTCAAAATCCACACAATGTACAACACTAAGAGTGAACTTTAATGTAAATTATGGACTTTGGGTGATAATAATGTGTCAATGTGTTCATCAATTGTAGCAAATGTACCACTATGGTGAGAGATATTGATAACGAGGGAAGTTATGCATTTGTGTGGGCATAGTGTATATGAGAACTTTTTGTACTTTCTGCTCAATATTGTTATGCTCTATATTGTTATGCTCAATATCTGCTCTAACAAAAAAGTTTACTTTAAAAAACATTTACAGAAGCATAAAGAAACAACAAAATAAGAAATAAGTCTAACAAAAGATGTCCAAGATGTCTATATGGAAAATTATAAAGTATTATTGAGATAAATGAAAGGAGACCTATATAAATAGAACAATAAGCTATGTTCATGATTGCATACTTACTATTACAAAGATGTTAATTCTCTTCCAATAGCTTACAAACCTAATGTGATTCTAAATTTTATGTGGAAATACAAAGGCTTAAGAATGGTCAGGACACTTGAAGAACAAGGTTAGAGAACTAACCCTCCAAGATACAAAAACATGTTATAAAGTTCTAGTAATTAGGACAGTTTGATATTGAGGCAAGGTAGAGCAGAACGGATTGTTCTAAACACATACAAATGGACAATTGATTTATGACAAAGGTGGTAATGCAGAATATTTGGGAGAGGACAATCTTTTCAGTAAATAGATCTGAGACAACTGGAAATCCACATGGAAGAAAACAAAACTGGGTGCTACCTCCTATCAACAAAATTTCAGTTTCAGGAGACTGCAAGATTAAATGCAAAAAGCAAAACAATAAAGCTTTTGAAATATAAAATAGGACAATATCTTATTGTCATCAAGGTAGGGAAGTATTTTTTTTATTTTAATTTATTTTATTTTTTAATTAAGTTTATTGGAGTAACTGGTTAATACAATTATATAATTTTCAGGTGTACATCATGATTTGACATCTATATATTCCGTTGTGTGATTATCACTCAAAGTTCAGTTTCCTTCAGCTACCATATATTTGATCCCCTTTACCCACTTCAACCTACCCTAACACCCCTATATTTGACCCCCTTTACCACATCTACCTCTCCCATTCTCCCCCACCCCCTACCCTCTGGTAACCACTAGCCCTTTGTCCATGTCCATGAGTCTCTGTTTGTCCTCTTCATTTGTTGCTTTTAGGTTTATATCACACATATAAGTGATATCATGTGGTTTTCAACATTTTCCGTCTGCCTTATTTCGCTTAGCATGATTATCTCGAGGTCCATCCAAGTTGCCGCAATGGCAGTATTTCACCTATTCTTATGGCTGAGAAATATTCCATTGTATATATGTGCCACAGCTTCTGTAGCCGATCATCTATCGTAGGACACTTTGGTTGCTTCCTGTCCTGGCCACTGAATAATGCTGCTATGAACATAGGTGTGCAAATATCTGTTCAGATATGAGTTTTTAAGACTTTGGGGTAAATACCCAGTAGAGGGATTGCTGGATCATATGGTAGATCAATTCTTAGTTTTTTGAGGAACCTCTATACTGTTTTCCATAGAAGCTGTACCACTTTGCAGTCCCACTAGCAGTGTATGAGGGTTCCTTTTTCTCTTCATCCTCTCCAACATTTGTTATTACTTGTCCTGTTGATTATAGCTATTCTAACAGGTGTGAGATGGTATCTCATTATAGTTTTGATTTGCATTTTCCTAATAGCTAGCGATGTTGAGCATCTTTTCATATGTTTGATGGCCATTTGTATATTCTCTAGGAAGAAGTGTCTGTTCAGGTCCTATGCCAAATTTTGATTGCATCATTTGTTTTTTTGTTGTTGTTGATTCATATGAGTTTTTTGTATATTTTGGATCTTAGGCCTTTATCGGAAGTGTTGCTTGCAAATATATTATCCCATTCAGATGGTTGTCTCTTTATCTTATTGACAATTTCTTTTGCTAGTCAGAAGCTTTTAAGTTTGATGTAGTCCCATTCATTTATTTTTGCTTTTACTTCCCTTGCCTTTGAGGTCAAATTCGTAAAATCTCCTTTAAGTCCAAGGTCCTTGAGTTTCGTTTCTATGTTTTCTTCTATGCGTTTTATTGTTTCAGGTCTTATATTCAGGTCCTTAATCCATTTTGAGTTAATTTTGGTGTGTGGTGATAGACAACAGTCTAGTTTCATTCTTTTGCAGGTGGCCTTCCAGTTTTCCCAGCACCACTTATTGAAGAGGCTTTCCTTTCTCCACTGTATGTTTTTGGCTTTTTTGTCGAAAATTATTTGCCCATATAAATATGGGT
>NW_011889023.1:176544-384977 GCF_000151845.1 Pteropus vampyrus | reverse complement strand
ATTGGTCTGTAGTTTTCTTTTTTGTGTGTTATCTTTACCAGGTTTTGGTATCAGAGTAATATTGGCCTCATGAAATGAGTTGGGAAGTAATGCTTCCTCTTCGGTTTTTTGGAAATTTTGAGGAGAATAAGTATTAAATCTTCTTTGAATGTTTGGTAGAATTCACTGGTGAAGCCATCTGGTCCTAGACTTTTACATTTTGGTAGGTTTTTGATGATTGTTTCAATTTCCATACTGCTGATCGGTCTATTTAGATTTTCCAGATCTTCTTGATTCATTCTAGGAAGATTGTTTTTCTAAGTACTGGTCCATTTCTTCCAGTTATTAAATTTGTTATTATATACCTTTTCATAGTATTTTTGCATGATCCTTTGTATTTCTGTGATATCAGTCATAATTTCCTCTCTTTCATCTCTGATTTTGTTTATTAGTGAGTCTAGCCAGGGGTTTGTCAATTTTATTAATCTTCTCAAAGAACCAGCTTTTTGTTGCATTTATTTTTTTGTTTGTTTGTTTGTTTTCAATGTCATTTATTTCTGCTCTAATTTTGATGATTTCTTTTCTTCTGCTGACTTTTGGCCTCATTTGTTCTTCCTTTTCTAGTTTTTTAAGATGAAGCATAGGGTGTTTATTTGAGCTCATTCTTGGTTTTGGAGATAGGCCTGTAATGATATGAACCTTCCTTTTATGACTGCTTTTGCCATGTCTCAAAAGTTTTGATATGTTGTACTGTCATTTTCATTTGTTTCTATGTATCTCTTCATCTCTATTTTTATTTTTTCCCTGACCCAGTTATTCTTCAGTAGCATGCTGATTAATATTTGTGGTTCTTCCTGATTTCTTTTTGCAGTTGATCTCTAGTTTCAAAGAATTATGATCAGAGAATATGGTTGGTATGATTTCAACCCTCGTATATTTGTTGAGGCTATTTCTGTGTCCCAGTATGTGGTCGATTCTTGAGAATGTTCCCCATGCACTAGAGAAGAATGTATAAGCAGCTGTTTTGAGATGAAAGGTTCTGTAAATGTCAATTATGTGCAGTTGGTCTAATGTGTCGTTCAAGGATGTTATTTCCTTGTTGATTTTCTGTTTGGATGATCTATTCATATCTAACAGAGAGATATTTAGGTCCCCTACTATAATAGTGTTTTGGTCTATTTCTCCCTTTAGTTCTGTTAGTAATTTCTTTACATATTTCAGGGCTCCCTGATTAGGAGCATAGATATTAATAAGTGTTATGTCTTCTTGGTGCATGATTCCCTTTATCATTACGAATTGTCTCTCAGTATCTTTCTTTACCTTTCTGATTTTGAAGTCTATTTCGTCTGATATCAGTACCACTACTCCCACTTTTCTCTGAATGCCATTTGCTTGGAATATCCTTTTCCACCCTTTCACATTGAGTCTATATTTGTCTTTGGAGCTGAGATGTGTCTCCTGAAGGCAGCATATGTTTGGGTTTTGTTTTTTGATCCATTCTGCAACTCTGTGCCTTTTTATGGTGAGTTCAGTCCATTTGCATTTAGGGTAATTATTGAAATTTGAGGTCTTCTTACAGCCATTTTATCTTTTGCTTTCTGGTAGTTCAGTGTTTCCATTGCTTCTTTGTCCTTGTGTTTCTGTTTTCTTTATTTTGGTTGGCTTTTGTGGGTTTTGCCTCTGATTTTTCTTGTTTTCTTTTTGTTATATACTTCAGTTCTGACTCTATAGTGTGTGGTTACCATTGCAAAATTGAAAAAGATAGTTATATTTATATAGTCATCCATTTTTCTTCTGTGTGCACCTTATCTCCATTCCCCTTTGTGAATTTGGATCTTTGAATCCTCCTTTTATGTCATTGCTATCTCAATTTGTTTCTATGTATGCTGAACATTCATTACTATCTTGCTTTAGCAATTCTCTTCTTATTATTTAAGCTTTTAATGCCCTGTTCTTAGTAAGGGTTGTACTCCTCTGCTTCTATTTGCCTGATAGTCACTTTACTCCTAATTATGTTTTGTTGTTGTTGTTGTTGTTATTTTGTTTTAGATGAGCTGACCCCTTTCAGAATTTCCTGTAGTGCGAGACTTGTAGTGGAGAATTCCCTCAATTTTTGTATGTCTGAAAATGTCTTAATTTCTCCTTCATATCTAAAGGAGAGCTTAGCTGGATACATTATTTTAGGCTGCTAGTTATTTTTACTTAATAGTTATATATTTGATTCCATTCTTTTCTGACTTGTAAGGTCTGCGCTGAGAAGTCCAATGATAATCTAATGGGTTTTCCTTTATCTGTTACCATTTTCTTCTCCTTGGCTGCCCTGAGAATTCTATCTTTGTCATTGATTTTTGATAATTTTAATACAATGTGTGTTGGTGAAGGCCTTTTTGGGTTGAGATAATTGGGTGTCCTTTTGACTTCTTGAATTCCAAGTTCCAGTTCATTCTTTCAATTTGGGAAATTCTTGTGTATTATTTGTATGAAAATGCTTTCTAGTTCCTGCTCCTTTTCCTCGCCTTTGGTAATGCCCATTATTCTTATGTTTCCTCTCCTGATGGCATCAGCTAGTTCTTGAATTTCTCTTTTGTTATTTTTCATTCTTCGGTTTCTCTCTTCTTCTTTCTGATTTATTTCTAGATTTCTGTCTTCATTATCACAGATCCTTTTCTCCATTTGGTCGACTCTATTTCCCAAGCTTGCTATTTCATTTTTCAACTCTTGCAGTGTTTCCGCACACTCCCACCCCCAGCAGATCTATTCTGTTCTTTTCGAGGGTTTCAATCTCCTTGCTGAGCTCATCTAGTTTTCTTTCAATTCCTGAAATTATTAATATGACTCGTTTCAGAACTCACTGAGTTTTTTCAGAAGTACCATCCTGAATTCTCTGTCACTTAAGTCACATATTTCTATGTTCGTAAGCTCATTTTCTGGAGATTTTTTCTCTTTCTTTCTGAGATGCCTTGCCACCTCGGTGTTTAATGAACTATTTCTCCACCTGGGCATTAATGGAAGTGTATTCTGATGTTTTTCCAGAAAGAAGATTTGTTATATAAAGGTCTCTCTTCAGCCTGCTGTAAAAAATGTGCTTTTCTTTTGGATTCCAGTAGGTGGCGTCTAAGCTTCTTGGATCCTTGCTTTATATAGAACCTAGGTCTTTCATTTTCTTGTAGATTTTAATCACACTCGCTACTCTCGGTTTCAGTCCTTGCCAGTGTTAGCAACAGTTTTGGTAGCATTTGCTCAGATTCCCTTGGTGCTCCGCGGTGGTCAGTCTCAGAGGGTTTGAGGGGAGAAGCCCTCTGGGTTGGGCACTGGGGGCTGCAGCTCAGCCTCGGTTTTGCAACCCGGGCCGGGTTGCAAAAATTAACTGTTGTTTCTCTGATGTCCCGCTTCTCTGCTTTCTGCTTTGATGACTGAGCCCTGCTGCTGGTTGCATAGAAAAGTCCTATCACTTCCAGACAGGTCTGATCTGGGAAGTTGCCGCACCTTCACCCCTCCTCTTCCTCCTGCATGGAGCTCCAGTGGCTACAAGAGGCAGCTTCTTTATTTGTCTCAGTCCAGTGCCCTACACCAGGGGTTCTGACCTGTGCTAGCTCTTATGCGCAGATCCCATGCTCAAACGTGCTGGTGTGCGTTTTTTGTTGAGTTTTAGATGTTCAGCTTATTGTTGTCTCAAGGGGAGAGACCTGAGAACGTCTCTTACTCCACCATGTTTTCCCAGAATCAGGGAAGTATTTTTAAAATAGAATATAGAAAACACAAACCATAGATTTTCCAGTCAAGATGGTGAAGTAAGTAAATGCGGTGCTTGCCTCCTCTCAGGACCCCATCAAATTACAACTAAACTACAGAACAACCATCATTGAGAATCACCTGAAGTCTCACTGAACAGAGGTCCTACAACTAAGGACATACAGAAGAAGCTACCTCCAGACTGGTAGGAGGGGCAAAGACGGAGAATGGGCTGGTCCTACACCCATGTGCGTTGGTTAAAAATTGGGAGGGTTATCAGCTGCAGAGATTCCCCTAGAGAAGCAAGGAGTACCAGCTCTAGACCAGGCTCCCAGCCAGAGTTCTTGTGCTAGGAAGAGAAGTCCCCACAACTTCTGGCTGTGAAAACCAGTGGAGATTGTGGCTGAGTATAGCAAAGGATGGCTGGAGTCCCAGGTATTTCTCTTAAAGGGCCTGCATAGAAACTTATTCATTGATGGACTAGCTCGCTTTGAGCTCCAATGCTGGGGCAGCAGCATGAATGGTGCCAGGGACATATGAGGATGAACCGAATTGTTGGCTTCAGGGCAAGGGCTATAAGGGCAACTTTCTCCCAGACAGAAGTGCTGTTAGAATCCATTGTTTCTTTGTTGAGCCCTCCCTCCTCCTGACATGCAGCCTTCATCAACCCAAGCTAGCACTTACAGCAGCCAGCCTTAGTTTGTGGCTTGGCCTCTCGAGGTACGTCTAAGCCCAGCATGGGTGGCAGCCATCTGCAGATTGTTTGGTGGCTCATGCCAGGTGGTCCCAGGCAGAGTAGAGGCTGCAGCTAAACTTGGCCTATGGTGGGGCCCCTCCCACGAGGCCTTGGAGCTGGCACACCCTGTGGCTGGCTTCTGACAGAACTGAGCACCACCCAGGGCCACATCTGAGGATGACACACACAGAAGACAGATTGGGCTGGTGCCAGAGCTCTGCTAAAGTGAATCTTGCTCTGTAGGATAAGTCCCTGCACAACCGCTCCTCCACTGTAGTCACCAACCAGTCCTCACAACTAATCAGCCTGAGGGTCAATCCATCCTGTTGACAGCAAGCAAGGCTCAACAGAACAGAAGGGCACACACAACCCACACAAGGGACACACTTCGAGCACCTGGCTCAGAAGACCAGGAAGATTGTGCCCCTGGGCCCTGTAGGATACTTACTACATAAGGATGCTCTAATAAGACTGGGAGACTTAGCAACTCTACCTAATGCATAAAAACAAACACAGAGAGGCAGCCAAAATAGGGAGACAAAGAAACATGTCCCAAATGAAAGACCAAAACAAAGCTACTGAAAAAGAACTAAACAAAATGGAGGTAAGCAATCTACCAGATGCAGAGTTCAAAACACTGCTTATAAGTATGTTCAATGAACTTACGGGAAAAATAGATGAACTCAGTGAAAATTTTAACAAAGAGATAGAAAACAAAAAAGAACCAGTCTGAAATGAAGATTACGATAACGGAAATAAAGATTACGTTAGAAGGAATCAACAGTAGATTGCACGAAGCAGAGGGTCGAATCAACGATTTAGAAGATAAAGTGGCAGAAAATACTCAATCAGAACAGCAACAAGAAAAAATAATCTAAAAAAATTGGGAGAGTTTAAGGGACCTCTGCAACAACATCAAGCCTACCAACATTTGCATCATAAGGGTACCAGAAGGAGAAGAGAGAGCAAGGAATTGAAAATCTATTTGAAGAAATGACTGAAAACTTCCTTAACCTGATGAAAGAAATAGAGATACAAGCCCAGGAAGTGCAGAGAGTTCCAAACAAGATAAACCTGAAGAGGCCCATAGTAAGACATATCATAATTAAATTGTTAAAGGTTAAAGACAAAGAGAGAATCTTAAAAGCAGTAAGAGAAAAGCAGTTAGGTAACTATAAGAGAGTTCATATAAGAGTATCGGCTGATTTTTCAACAGAAACTTTGCAGACCAGAAGGGACTTGCAAGAAATAGCCAGTGATAAAAAGCAAGGACCCACAACAAAGATTATCCTACATAGTAAAGCTATCATTTAAAACCAACGGACAAATAAAGAGCTTCCCAGACAAGAAAAAGCCAAAGGAGTTCATCGCCACCAAACCAGTATGATGAGAAATGTTAGTGAAATTTCTTTAAGAAGAAGAAGAAAAAAGATCAAAAATATAAATAATAAAATGGCAATAAGTACATATCTATCAATAATTACTTTAAATGTAAATGGATTAAATGCTCCAATCAAGAAAGGATGGCTGAATGGATAAGAAAATAAGACCCTTACATATGCTGCCTGCAAGAGACTTACTTCAGATTGAAACACACACACAGGCTGAAAGTAAAGGGATGGAAAAAGGTATTTTATAAAAATGGAAACAAAAAAACAAACAGTAATTTCACTTCTGGGTATTTACCCGAAGAAACCGAAAGCACTTCTTCAAAGGGACATGTGAATCCATATGTTCATTGCAGCCTTATTTACAATAGTTATGTAATAAAGGCAACCTGGATGTACATCAATGGATGAGCGGATAAAGAAGAAGTGGTACATATATACAATGGATTATTACTCAGCCATAAAAAAGAACAAAATTTTGCCATCTGTAATAACATGAGTAGACCTAAATGGTACTGTGCTGAGTGTAGTAAGTCAGAGAAAGACAAACGCCATGATTTCACTTATATGTGGAATCTAAATTACAAAACAAACAAACAAACAGAAACAAATTCATAGATATGGAGAACATTTTGATGATTGCCAGATGGGAAGAAAGATGTAGATGTGTTAAAAGAGAAAGAGATTAAGAAGTATACATTGGTAGTTACAAAACAGTCATGTAAACAAGGATGAAAATATAGCATAGGGAATATAGTCAATAATACTGTAATAACTATGTGTGGTGTCAGATGGGTACTATCGAGGTAATCTCTTTGTAACTTATATAAACGGCTAATCACTATGTTGTACACTTAAAGCTAATATAATATTGCATGCCAACTGTAACTGAAAAGTAAAAAAATCATTACGAAGAAAACAGAAATTATAAAAGAGAAATGGGATCCAATTAAAATTAAGAACTTCTGTTCATCCAGAGACACTATTAAGAGAATGAAAAAGCAAGCCATGATAAGGGGATATATCTCAATACATGTAACTAATAAAAGCCTCTTAACTATAATACATACATAAAAAAAACTGGTACTACTAATTAAGAAAAAAGAGATTATGGAAAATTATAAACAGACTTGAACAGGTAACTCACAAAGGAGGAAATCCAAATAGCCAAGAAATATATGGAAAGCTCTTGACTTCAGTACTAAGAAGAAAAATGCAAATTAAAACACTATAAAATATCACAACCACACCCATCAGAATGACGAAAATGAAAATGGCTGATGATACCAAGATTTGGAGACTATAAGAGAGTAAATCATTATATCCACTTTGGAAAATAGTTTGTCATTATATACTAACGTTGAACGTTGAACATATGCAAACTTATGGCCCATCGGTTGCAAATATATGTACAAATGATTTGAAAGTCAAATATGTACAATTTGTGTGTCTCCTCAGATTTCTCTGAATGTTGGTAAGTCCTCAGGCCTTGATTTTATAACAACCGAGTCTGCACATAGTGGTGAATTTTGCCCTTCTACGAGGAAATATTTTATGTGTAGTCACTGATAAGTAAGAATTTAAAAAAACTTAGTCTTCTCTTAGTTTTCGGGTCAATTCCCAGCCAAAGGTGAAGTCCAGCTTTTACTTTGTGCTCAACTCCCACAACCCAGCAACTCTGGCTTTTCTGTTATATATATATATATATATGGAGAGAGATTATATTATATATAATAATGTAATAGATATTATATATAATATAATAGATATTATATATTATATTATATTATATTATATTATATTATATTATATATGTGTTTTTACATAGTATCTAATATATATTAGATATACTATTGAGGTAACATTATATGAATTTCAGGTAAAATATTATAATTCAATATCTGTATACTCTATTGTGTGCTCACCGCCAAGTCTAGTTTATTTCTGTCACTATATATATCTGTCCTCTTTGACCCATTTTGCCCTCCCCCACCTCCTTCCTCTCTGGTAACTAATATTCTATTGTCTGTATCTAAGAGTGAGGTGTGTTTGCTCACTGATAAATCATTAGAGGTGCCTTAAGTCTGGTTCTGTAACAACACTAGATGGAGCTCCTCCTTTTCCTTCCCTCTTGACTCTTGCTGGCAGATCAGCAGTCGGCAGGGGCTCAGCAATTTCCTAGAACCGTGAGCTGGTACCCTTGCACTGCCAGCTTCACAAGGACATGTCTTCTGTCCACTAGGAAAGAAATCCAGACGTCTTCATTCTGGGGGAGGGTGGAGTGCATCTCTCCCCCAGGACAGCTAAGGCGCTTAAGAAGTCTTCTAGTAAGCTTTATTCTTCTGCCTCTAGACAAGCATGAGATAAAATCATTTCAATTTGGCGGGTTACTGCCTTTTCTTTATGGATCCCAGGGAATCAGAATCCATGAATACTCCTTCTTCAGCTAGAATCTTGATTTTATCCTTCTGAATAGGAAATATCTCTCCATAACATACAAAGAAGGGCTTAACACATGTTTATTGTTCATTGAAAAATAACATTGCACCATCGCAGAGAAAAGGAAGAGAATTAGCAGGACAAATGAGTAAAAGATTGGTCTGTAACCTACATGTACTGGAGTCATTTTGCTCTTGGGAGACCTAGACCTTCACCCTCTAAGATATTTGCAAATTCCTCACTATCCATTCAGCATCACATCTCCTGCTTTGTCTTCTCATTTATTTGTTCATTTATGTATTGTCTGTCACTCCCCTAGATTGCGAATTCCTTTTGTGAGTTGTCCGTTTTGTTCAAAGCATTGTCCCATGTCCTAGAATAATGCTTGGCCCATAATAGGTGCTCAATAAATGTTTGTGGAATGAATAGTCACCTATGGTTTCAAACTCCATCTGGATCAGTTTTGTTTATAGGTCTTCTCCCATCCTGCGAAATGTCCCTGTTCCACAATTCGTTAACTTATTTGTGGAACTCTAATCCTTCTTTGGGTATTCCTGAAAAATCTCCCAAAAAAGGTCTTTGTGTGAAGACCTTCACCAGAAATTTTGGAGGAAAGAGGCATTTGCATAGAAGTGGCCAGATAGTTTAACATGGAACAGTGCTTCATAGAGGTAGCAGTGGAATCTCCCTCCCCATAACTGAGAACATTCGTAATGCTCCCCACCACAAACTTTTTTGAAATTTCAGAATTTTATAGTCACTCTTTTTTCACCTTTTTTCCTTTTTTCAACTCTCTTCCTGACATTTTCAGGTAGGGTAACTCAACTCTTCTCTAGTTCTTCCTCTCAAATTGAAACTGAAGCACAGCTTTGCCCACCTACTGCCCAACAACAATTACTCAAACCAAAGTAACTCCTCCCTTAGCACACCTCTAGGTCAGAGATGAAATAAATTTCTTTTATGTTAGCACTGTCCTCTGCTTTACAACTAAGATTTTTACCTGTTTAAATGATTCTGTTACCCTTCTCTATTCCCAAAAAGTTAAGCTAAACACCAAATGTCCTTTCTAGTCTCTAATATTTTTGTCTAGAATAAAAATAATTTAAAAGATGACAGATGGAGGTCTAAAGGAAGAGGAATAAAATCTTCTCAAAAGTCTGGTGTCAGAAGCCTAGTGTAGAAGTGGGGTGGGGGAAGGAGTTTCCCTTTACTTAGTCTTGGTGAATGCCTAAAGAGGCATGTGAGGTAGCTGTATTTGTCAGCCTTTGGTCTTTTATTTGTGGGAGAAGGAAGTTCAAGGTCTCATCACCTTGATTTTTGAATTGCCCCTGCTCCCCATAGATCTCCTCTGACCTTTTATATATGTCAAGTAAAGCTTGTTGCTGATACAAATAAACCCTAAAATCTCAGAGCCTTAAAACAATAAAGTTTCTTTCTCATTCACATTGCAGTCTACTACAGGTTGTATGGCCTTCTGTGTGATCATTCAGAGACCAGGCCCCTTTCACCTTGTGGCTCCTTTTGCTTTAGCCTCTTAACAACTGGCAGATGGAGAGACTATATGGAGATACATGTGCTTCTTAGCCCTTTGGCTCACCTGACCTTTTACAAAAGCCTTCTGCTCACATTCTATTGGTGAGAACCATAACCACAGGCCATCTATATGCAAGGAGTGGGGAGGGTGTGAATTGTGGCCTCTGGCCAGAGGAAACATGAATCTCTGGTGGTCCGCTAACTATTTGTCACACCCTGAAAACCAAATTTCCATCTGGACATCAAGTCTCATATACCTGGCCTCCCTACCTTCTAGTATAATTTTTCATCTTTTCGACCAAATCTTCTACTCTCAATAGCTTACGAGCTCCCCAAATACTTTCCTTTCTCCTCTCCTTAGCTTAACACCTTTCTTCTCCCCCCAAAGTTTGTTTATTTGAGGAGCATCTATACGTTGACCTGTTTCTTGATGTTAGCCTTTTTCTGGCCAAACCTATGTGTCTCTGTTTCTGACTCCTTTTCATAAATGTGTTGTCACATTCTCAGGACTCAATCCTGCTTCCTCCTGCCCAGCCAGAGGCTACATTTCTCAGCCTCCCCCACCCGCTCACCCACTCACCCACTTACATCTACGTGGGCCAGATGGTTGATTCTCTCCAAAGGAATGTGAGCACAAAAGTTTTGTTAAGAACCAAGTGGTTAAGAAAGAGAAGAACCTTTCTATAATCTCTTTCCCCATCTGTCCGCTGCTGAGAGAAAGAAGGACTCATTAGGTGGAGGGGGACTGGGTTCCGAATGATCACATAGGCTACACAACCTGCCTTGGACTCTGACCCACTTTTGGGAGGGCAGCTTCCACAACAATGATGTTGGGTATATGAAATTTAGCCCCTGATGCCACCTCGACTCCCTTCTGACTCCTGTCCTCCCGTGTGGCCACTATCCCCTGTTTTTCTTCTTTTTCTTAGACTATTTAAAGTTTAAGCCTTTCAAAATAGTTTCTTCAATTAAAGTCTTCTCCAATAAGACTTCAAAACTCAGTAAAAGAAATACTGACAGGCAGAGAGGGAAAGCTATTTTTGAAAAAGAGTACTTGCCCATAGCGCTTGAAATCTCCTGCTATTATTAACATCTATCATTTATTGACAGTTATCACATACTGTGTTAAGTGCTATACATATTTTCATTCAATTTTTTCTACAAACTTATGACATTGATATTAATATTTGTCTTCTCCAACCTTGAACATTTGAACTAGGGATCATTCCTGGGAAATCTGCCAAGCCATCTCCTTCTTCTTTCCTTACTTGGTGTAAAACATTTGCTTATTTTCCCCTGACATCCAAGCTCCATTCCATTCTCTTCATCTCACTAGACTATGGACTGATTTCTGTCACCTATACCTGCCTACCTATCTAGTCTTCTGCTTATATTCAAAGGATTTGAGGCAGCCTACATCTTATATATATTTATAAACCCCACAGAACTTAACTGAGCAACTTTCCCATAGAAGATGCTTAATAACCATATATTTGAATAATGGATGAATTCCAATGACTTAAGTGGTATGTTCTAAGTACTCCTGTAGTTTCTAAACTTAACTGTATACCAGAATCAAACAGGAGAATTTGTTAGTATATCTAAATTTCTGAGGATGAGCTTCAGAAATCTCTATTTTTAACAAGTTCCCAAAGCTATTCTGAAGCAGCCAGCTTGATCCCAGCCTACAGACTGGCATTTGAAAACCCCCAAATCATATAGTATTTCTCCAACTCTTCACCATTAATGCTGCCCTAATCATTTTCTCTTAGCAACCAAAAACCAGGAACCAAGTTGATACATCCTGATAGTCTCACCATGAGACAAAGATATGCCCCAAAGTCTAGAAAATGGTAAGCTCTACTAAAGATCAAAACTTACCCCTTCCAATCAGCCATTACCTGCACATGGGTGACTGTTTCTCCAACTCAAATAAAAAAACCAGAAACCTATTTTCTGAATATGTTTCATCATGTTGCATATTTTACCCAACAATAGTCCCTTCAAAGTCTCCACACTGAGTTTTATCTTTAATTTGTCTTCACATCTACTTAATAGCCTTAATGACCTAAATCCACCATTTTCTTATGCTGACCCTACCTGCAACATACTCTTTTGGGGAGCTTTTTGCAAAGAGACAGTTAAAGTAGAACAGGCAGATTCAAGAAAATTGCCATCTGGTTTCCACACTGCAGATGCCCACACGAGCCTTGAAAAATCTATCTGGGGAGGAGGTGGAAGATCCTGTGGGCTGGCTGATAAAGGAAGAAATGAGAAAGAAATGAGACGGGTACTTTTTTCCTCTTAATGCTCCTACAATGGGGCCTAATCACCATAATTTGAGAGAGAGATTGAGAGAGAAAGAGAGAGAGAGAGAGGAACTCATCACTGTTAAGCAGAGAGATCTAAAGCCTTAAGAAAACCACCTTATTTTTGTATTCTATATTCAAGAGACACACTTTATATGGCCCTTTTGTAGCCGTTTAACATCACTCAAGAATGGAGTTTTTATCTAATCACTCCCACTTTTCCTCTTGCTTGTACTTTCTGGCCAAACTCCTACTGTGACAAAAGGAATAAGAAGACTTTTCATCTATGTGTATGCATGTGTACATCTTTTCATTATACATATAACATAGAATTATTCCCTACATTTGAAAGGACAAGATAGAAGTAATAAAAATTTATTCTGATTTTTAAAAATTTAGACTTTTAGAGCTAAAAAAAATCCTAGAGATTATTTAACCGAACCAGCCCTTCTGTAGGAGATAAAGTTGAAACCCAGAGAGGGAAAGTGACCTGCCTAAGTGCACACAGTTAGGACCAGATCGTAGTGGTCTCAGTGATGAGCTCCCCAGATACGTCTTAAAGGAAGGATCTGTTGCCTCTGATGCTGGAAGGGAAGTTCGTTGAAAGTCTTTAGCTGTCAGCCTTTTTAGGATTCACTTCAAACTCACCCAGGGACAAGGCTTTCCAGGGGCAGCCCATATCCAATGACTGACAGAGGTGGAAGTAGAAAAGCCCAGCATTTTGACCTCATGTGTGACACTTTTGAAGTGCAATTTTATCTCCAGAGCTACACATAGGGTTGACTGAGGCTGTCAAGTGGTCAGTGGGCTGGCTTTCTCCCTATGCTTTCTTTCCCCCTTTTCATGAGTGTGTTGATCCCAAAGGCACTACTGAATAAACATCCTGCACACTAACCTTCATCTCAGAGAGTGTATTTCAGAGAGTGCTTTCAAGAGAACCCAATCTTGAATAAGACCTAAAATAGAAACCGTGTCTAAAATAAAAACTGGTTCCTACTAAAATGTCCATGGTTGAAGCACATACGTGTGTGTGTGTGCGCGCGCGCGCGCGCGTGTGTGTGTTTGTGTGTGTGTGTGTCCCTGTCTTTGGGTGTATATGGATTTTTTTTTTTAAATTCAGAAGAAATGATGAGGTTATATGACTAACAGGAAAATAAACGCACATATGCAATCCAGTACTTCAATCAAGGCCAAACTTAGCCCAGAATTAATCTGATGTTCTTAAAGATCTATATAAATTATTATGCGTATGCAAAACAGTCATACATTTTAAAATATTCTCACAATCTTGACATTTGAAAGGGAATTCTAAATGTATACCACATTTACAACCACTTTGCAAATAACTTAGTTATTTTCATCTCTCTCTTGCTCCTTCTATTTATATCCCATGAACATTACATTGTAAGTGTATTGACATACTGACATTTTAAAGCTTTTCATTTTAAGCCATTCCTCTTTGAAGATTTCTCACTAGTATCCTCTGTCTACTCTTGGTTAAGAATGAAAATATCAGAGAGATAAGGGAGCAGATAACATAACTAAAAACAAAGTTGCATGTTTGATGAACAAACAGCATTATTGGGTTATAGGAAGGACAGACTGCTACTTTCAAATACATGGCCATTTTATAACTCTAGAAGGCCCTAAATTTGTTTCTTACTGGAGACTAATCAGGATGGAAAAGTGGAAAGGGAAAAAATACCAAGGAATGAAAATAGAGGAAGATATGTATATTTTGGAGAAAATCATCATAAAACTGAAAGTTGAAAAATATGGTAAAAAAAAAAAAAAGAACAGGTTATGAAGCGTTTCTTTATGCCCTTGGTAATGCTATTACTTTATAAAACACATTGTAAGACTGAATACTTTTATTTTTATTTTAAAATTATTATTACATTTTATGTCGGTGAATTAATTTATCAATATCATCATTTTGGGCCCAATCTTATCATCCACATTTTAAGCAGAAACTCCATAGAATACAGAGATGCAATAGTTTTGACAAAATCTACACAATGGGACAATAGGTTGATCTTTAGTACTTCTGCTAATAAGGACTAACATTTACAAAGCACTACTAACTCTGTGCCAGGCACTGTTCTAAGTACTTACACATATTAACTCATTTACCTTTCAACATCCTCTTGTATGCTGGGTACTTCAATTACAGTTGTGTTATACTTTGCATTTTACAGTTGAAGAAATCTAGGTAGAGACAGCTCTGGTCTGGGAGGCAGCTGTCATCTCTGCTTTTGGTTTTGATGCTACTACAATTGGTAATGTGACCTTGAGCCTCCCAGTTGCGGACTGGCAGTTTCTCATCTATAAAATGGGGACACTCTATCACATTGTCTCAAAGGACTCTTCTTTCTCTAAAATATATTGATTTTGTGCTTCTATTTTTTGTTCCTAGAAAACTGGATTTTGGAACTTCTAAAACATTTTCTTTATGTTTTGTTTTTAATGGAAAACAAGTACAACTATTATAACAAAAACTTCAACGTTTATCTGAAGGTGCAGCACTGTGCTGCCTGCAGAATTTGTCTTGAGAGTTTATATTTCAAGCACAAAAAATGAGAAATTGTGGTTGAGAAGGTTACTACTTCAAAAGTATATATATGTATATATGAAGAGGGTAGGATGTGAAAAAGCCTTCAAGAATAGGTAAGTGACGGATATAAGAGAGGGGAATTCAACAGCACAACATATTTTTCCTTTTGGAAGACCATCTGCTGAAACTCTGAGCATGAGAACAAAGTGGGATTTGAAAGATCTGGAATAAATGAAGTGAAAGAAATGCTGAGAAATCTTTTGACTGAGCAATTTCCAGACAAGCGAAGAAAAGTCATGTGACTTGCCCTTCTGGGCCAACAAAAGTATGCTGGTTCTTGAAGGGCAAACTGTGTTGAGGGTTCTCTGGCTGAAAGACTGTGATTCAAGGACCACAACAATAGAGAGCTCACAGAGAGGGGAAAGGCAGATGTCTGGGAATGCAGGTCATTGGGACACTCGGGAACTGCAATAGGAGCAAAGAGTGTAGACTCTATTAAACAGAATGAGGAAGCAGCATTTAAATAAGGAAACTATAGAGCATTAAAACTCTTGAGACCTTATCATTTAATTCTCCTGCTTTCTTTCATAATACAATCACTGAAGCCCAGAGAAGTGAAGGGACTTTACAAAGATCAGTGCTCTTGGATTCAATGCACAGAGGATTAAAAACAGCATGAATTTTAAAAACAGATTGACATTCAGAAAATACTCCCTTTTACTCTCTTAAAATATGGGAATAACTCAGGAAAAAAAAACTTTCCCAACAAAGACACTAAATGGTAATACTTGGGTCCTTCATCAATCTGTTTGGAAGGTTATAATATTAATTTATCATGCCTTCTAAAACTGCTGATCAGTTTTTCATATAAAAAATTATGAATAAGCTGAACTAACAAGCTTATATACTATTGTTATAATATCTAATTTAGAGTAACATTAATAGCAAAAGATGCTCTAAAATGCAAGAATTAAATGAATAGAAAAAATATATTTTTAAAAAAACCTACCAAATAAACCCAAACAACCCTCCTCAGAGGAAAGCAGCAGTGATACAGGGGCTGAGAAACTGAAGACAAGGAATAGAAAATCTACCCATGGTTATTTTTAGCAGTTGTAATTTAAATTTTTTTGTGTGTTAAAAGTAAGAAAGAACTCAGAATGGAAATTAAGATTCATCACTGAGAAAGAAAAGTAATGGTATAAGTTTTAGTAACTTAAACAGATTTAACTCTCTTAAAGAGAGTTTTACTGTAGCTGCCGGATCGATACTATGCCTCACGTTGCTAAAAGTGTCCAAATCTGCAAATAATAAAGTGCTTTGGAAGTATTTTTTATGATTAGAAACTGAGGTTTAAGCAGTGAGCCGGACCTCAGGTTCTCACTCTTGGAGCCAGTATCAAGTTCATTACATAAATCTAAGAGATAGAGCTGGGGCATCTTTTGTTTCCTCTTCTGTGATAAATCAGGTTGTCACTACCATTTGCTTTTCTAAAAGGATCCAGTTTCGATCCCTTCTTTTCAGCTTCTGATTCTTTGTGCGTGCTCTTAAAATTATGAACTCCATGCACTTTAAGGAGGCCAAGAATGAATGAAGGACATTGGAACAGAAAGGGACTTCACCGTTTTTTCCCTTTAATAAAAGGAAGAAAGTCAACAGCCATTGGCCTCTGACATATAGGGCCTGGTAAGCAGCACCTGCACCTATGGAGAGGGAAAGAGGGGAAAGAGGCATGGCTGACATACTCCTTTTCAGTGAGGCTGTCCTCCACTGCCCTGAGATTGCTCCCAGTCAGAACAAGAGCACCCTAGAGCTGACTTCAACCAGCCGAACAACTTGCCTTCAGAAAAGAGATCTCTCTCCTGGTGGATTTGAGGACCTATTTGGAATGAGGCTTACAGGTAAATAGTGTAGTTGGGATTTGAGCCATTTCAGCAAGTCAGATACTCTTGCTAAATATCCTTTTTGAAAGTTGCCTGACATGTCATCTTATATCATTTATGGCTGCTATGTGGTTCTTGGGCCTGTTCAGGCAATAGCTGTTCCTGTATGGTCAAGCTCTTTGCTATCTGAGAAGAGATCTAGACACACTGAAGAGTACTTTTGAGTTCCTTTTTTTGCAGAGCTTACTAGGAACTTCAGAATTACTGGTTTGGAGGGTTTAGAGCTAATATTTTTAGTGAAGATTTCCTCCTCAAATTTCTTTGTCTCCACTATCACTTCATATGCTGTCACTACTTCTCCTCAAGATTGTTGTGGCTGCTCTTAGTCTTGTTGCCTCAACTTCCTCCTTTCTCTTCCATCTAAAGAATATTTCTAAATCCCAAATCCCAAATCTGACTGTGACCCTCCCACATGCACAGCCACAGACTGCCTTACCTCTCTTTCTCTGATGGGCATCCAGGCTCTCTAGAATCTGGCTCTCCCTATCCAGCCTCTTCCTTCATCATCTCCCTCTTTCATACACTTCACACTACCAGGCAGGGCTCCACACATTTCTCACGTGGGCCAGCCTTTCCTCATTCTGATTTGCTGGTACCCAATGTGGATTCATTTACAGATGTCAGACTGGATGTCACCTCCTGTTGAAAGACTTCTCTGATCTCCCCCGCCTGTATCAAGCATCTGTCTGCTGGGTTCCTTCAACCCCTTCACTTCTCCTTCTGAAAGTAAACTTGGCTGTGTGCATGTCCATTGTCCTCACCAGAATGTGAGCTCCTAGAGGCCAGCACTGCGTCTCATCCTCAAGTCCCCAGAGCTTGGTCCAGGGCATGAAACTTGCAAGACCTCAACACATGTTTCGGGCATAAATGAAGGATTTTATTTACTTGGACAACCAGAAGGAGGAGCTGCCTGCCACTTTCGGAGGTTCTGGCTGCTTATTTCATTTTCCCTTCCTCTCTGAGGCCAAGAGGGTGCCAAGACTCCCCAGTTTCCCTGGGCATCCAGGAGGAGAGTGAGGAGAGGGGACTCTTTGTTCCTCTCCCAGATGGCTAAAGCTGGGATGGAGCCCAGCAGCTGTGTTTGGGTGGAAGGCGAGAGGGCAGATGGTCTGGCGTCTGTTTGCAGACAGCCTGAGAGGCTGCAGCTCTGGTGCAAGGCCCTCTTGGAGGTGAACTCAACAGGACAGTGGTGGAGTGGGGCAAACTCCAGGGTGGGCCACTGTGTTAGCATTCCCTGTTCAAACACTGGCCAGAGTGATTTGAAGACAGCAAAAAGAGAATCCTTTATGCATAAGACCCTTGTGTTTCTGGTGGTGGCTTTTAACATTTCAATCTACACAAAGCCTTTCCTATATGAAAACTTTCTTAATTACTATCATTTAAAAATTGGTTTAACACAAGCCAGTCTCATTAGATTTCTATTTTGTTTTCTGCAAATTTTGGCAGCCATTGAATTATTCACCCAATTAATACTGGTGGTAGGGAGGAATTTGGGGCGGGGGAGGTGTAATTGGGGGATGAGGGTAGGGATGTCTTCATTGCTTAAAATATTTGGAGCTAGAACATGATATAAGTCCTAGTAATTTGTACTAGGGTAACAGTCAACATGCTTATATACTTAGATTGAAATGAGCTCACTGATATACTCATATCATCAGAAAATTCTTTCATTTAAAAAAATGGGCAGGATCCTCAGAGGACCAGGGTGAGAGCTGAGAATGGCACTGTCATCACCTGGCTGACTGTCCCTTCTCTCTTGCTCTGAAGTAAATCAGTCCACAAAACAAGGCACAATGTCACGCTTCTGTCCTGAAAATATATATGTGGCTTCCCTAAGATGCCAGTTTGTAATGGATATACTTATGAGATAGCTCCCTCCAAGTCCATGATTCATTAATCATCCATTTTGATCATCTTTTTCCTAATTAAACACTCAACCCATGTCTTAAAATCACTTTTTAGTTTCTGCATGCAGTAAAACACAGTAATTGAAAGATGGGATGTTATAGTGCTGTCACATAATGTAGGTATAAGCTAACCACATTCCTAAAATATTTTTTAACAAAAATAAAGAATTCGATTCTACAAGAAATCAATGAGGAAAGTGTAATTGTCTTCTTTCTTTCCACCACTCCTAAAATGCATATCCCCACTTACCAGGTGGAGAGAACCCTCTAAAGCCTGAGTATTCTAATATCCATAATTATTTAACAAAACAGAATTGCAGCCAGATAGGATCCCAGTTTTCTTTCTTGTGTCTGACACTTTAGTGTTCTCACCAAGGGTTCCTGGCTGCCAAATAGGCTTTCACCCAAGGTGTCCAATGTGGTAGCTACTAGCCACGTGTAGCTATCAAGACAAAAATTTTAAGTAAATAAAATTAAATAGATAAATTATTCAATTCTTCAGTTACACTAGCCACATTTCAAATGCTCAATAGGCACATGCCACCAGTGGCTACCATATTAGACAGCACAGATATAGAGCATTTCCATTATCACAGAAAGCTCTATCGGATAGCACTGTTTAAGAATATTTAATTAGGCAATTCACTTTGGCATCAGTTTGGGTCTGCTTGATTTTATGACTAAATTGGCCCATTGTTTGAATTTATTAATCAGTTCAGTTGGGCTAGCTGTGCACTCAGGCAGCTGTTGAGGAGATGACAGAAGTGATTTGTTCCATAAAACAGCAATGGTAATAGTAAAAGTCTGAACAATAGTAATAGCTGACATTTATTGAGCACTTATGGTCTAGGCCCTGTGCTAAGCATTTAATCTATATCATCTCATAGTCTTCACAACTCTATTATTTCAGTTTAACAGGAGAGAAAATTAATGGCGCAGGTGCACAGAGTCTTTAGCATTCAACTAATCTAACTCCCTCAAGTGACAGCTCAGACTCCTGAGTCAGACTGCCTAGGTTCAGGTGAGCGGCCTTCTTTGTGCCTCAGTTTCAGTTTCTTCATCTGTAAAATAAAGGAAATAGCAGGTTCTTATAGACTGTTGTGGAAATTTGACATGAATCATTCATGTAAAGAACTTAGAACCTAGTAAGTGTTAACGGCTTTGATTATTTATTACAGGTAAGAAAAATCCAAGGAGGTTAATGTCATACTCAGGGTCACATAGCTAATACCAGTCTAGCACTCTTTCTATTATGCCAAACCCCTCTTGTGTATATCACATTGTGCCCTCCTTTCCCTTTTCCCACGGGCTTTCAATTAGCCTTCCCCCCTTTTATCATAACCACTTGGCAGCTGACTACTAATATCATGAGTGACATCAGCACTTTTCCTTTGGCAAAATGTGCAATGGCTTTCCCATGAAGCAGCCAATTTCTAGTGTTTTCTGACTTGGTGACATTGGAGAATAATCTAGATGATCTCCAAGCTCCTTGCCACTTCCAAATGTTCTCAGACTATTTGAGTTAAGAAAGCAAAGGCTTTCTCTGGTAGGTAAAAGAGAATAAATCTTTTGACTTAGTTGTCTGGACCCAAGATAAGACTCCTTAAAATTTCTACAGTAGGAAAGTAAAAAAGAGAAAAGGGGAAGAGACTGACCCAAACCAGGTGACCACCTACAAGGTACAATTTCTTTATGGCATAAACATTTCAGGCCTTAGTTAACTGCTTGCAGGTATGTTAGAGTGGTCCCCAGTCCCAGTGGACCACTCCTATGCTTTGGTTCACTCCTATGCTGATTCAAGATGCTCACACTAGAGTCCTTTTCCTAATAAGACATCAGCTTACTGAGGGTTTGCGAGCTTGAGTCTGTATACTCTTACGTAGAAATCTGAGGATTGAAGAAGAAAATTCTCTTACATATTGACACCAAGAATGGCCAGGCAACTCTGGGTAGCTGATTAGTTTTACTTTCGGACACTGAATGTTTAATTCATAGTATTTCCTCCTTCTTGTTGGCTGCTAGGAAGTTTAGAACCAGAATTGCAGCCTGTTTCTAGCAAAGTGGGCATAGATTTGGTACATATACCCTACCCTTGGTGGCTTTTTCATATTTTTTCTACCCTTATTTCAATTCTTCAATTCTTTTTGGCACAATGCAGGATATAGGATATAATTAATAAAGATAATCTCTGGTGTCATTTCAGGATCAGGAAAACTCTTTCCCAGTCTATTCGGTTTTCTTCAAAAGGCTTAAATCTTCTCATTTCTTAATTGGGGAAAAAATGTAAATTGTGGACATCATTGACACTGCTAGTCTCTGTGGCCTGATGGCATTTGGAGTGTTACACAGAGCATGTTGTGCTATAGGAGAGGGGTAAAACAAAAAGAAGGCACTGGTTACTTTTTTTTTTAAGAGTGGGATCCTAAGTATAAAAGGAAATAATTGGAATTGAGGGGGTTGATTTAGGAACACTGGAGATAAATTTGTCTACATTATTTTTTCCCCTAATCCAGTCTCAAGTACCAGCCAGCCCCATCTGGCACAAGTATCTGGGCAGATCTACTGCAATGCAGTTTTAAAATCTATTTTAAGTGTCCTGTAGCAGTAATTTTCAAACTCTAAAGTGCATACAGATCATTGGGATTCTTATTTAAATGAATCTGATTCAGTAGGTCTAGAGTGGGGCATGAGATGCTGTATTTTTAACAAGCTCTCCATTGATATATATACTGCTAATTCAAGGTCTATACTTTGAATAGCAAAGATGTACAGGACTTTGATAACAGCAAGTGGCAATTGGAGAATCTCCAGACTCATACTCTTCCTGGTCAGTGTTATCTGATTCCAGCCTTACTGGTGCAGATATCTGAGGCTTAAACTCAGATCTTTTCCAAGCATTTACAGGGACCCAAAATGCTTCTTGAGAACAACCTTGGCCCACCCAATCCCTACTTCAGAGGCTACCTTCAAATCTTACAAGGCAATGTCACCCTTCAGAGTGCTAGCATTCACATATCCTTCTTGTTCTTTTCCGTAATTGCTCTTGAGATGGAGGAGGGAAGAGCTTTATATCTAGACTGTATAAGGAACTCTTACAACACAATAATAAAAGTAAAAGATGTTCAACGCCAATAGTTATTAAGAAAATACAAATCAAAACCACAGTGAAACATTGCCTCATACTCATTAAGATGGTTATAATAAAAAGAATATCGTGTTGGTAAGAATGTGGAGAAATTATAACCCTCATACATTGTTGATGATAATGTAAAATGGTGCAGCTACTTTGGAAAACAGTCTGGCAGCTCCTCAGAAAGTAAACATAGTTACCATATAACCCAGCAATTCTATACTTAGATATATACACAAAGGAAATGAAAACACATATCCACAATTAAACCTATGTGCAAATGCTCATAGCTGCACTATTCATAATAGTCAAAAGTGGGAATAATTCAAACAAATGTCCGCCAACTGATGAATAGACAAAAGATGTGAAATATTTAAACAACGGAACTGTCTTAGTCCATTCAAGCTGCTCTATAACAAAATAACAGACTGGGTGGCTTAAACGACAACATTTATTTCCCACAGTTTTGAAGGTTGGGAAGTCTAAGATCAGGGCACCGGCAAATTTGGTGTCTGGCAAGGGCTCACTTTCTGGCTCATAGATGGTGGTCTTCTCACTGTGTCTTCACATGGTAGAAAGGGCAAGAGAGCTCTCTGAGGTCTTTTTATAAGCGCACTAATTTCATTCATGAGGATTTCACCCTCATGACCTAATTACCTCTCAAAGGCTCCACTTCTTAATATTATCACATTGACGGTAAGGATTTCAACATAGGAACTTGGTGGGGCGAGGGTGGGGGGACATAAATATTCAATTAATTGTAGGAATATTACTTGGCTATAAAAAAAAAAGAACAAAAAAAAAACTGAGACATGCCACAATATAGATGAACACTGAAAATATTCTGCTACTGAAAGAAACCAGTCAGAAAAGGCTACATATGATATGATTTCATTTATATAAAATACACCAACCGGGCAAATCTATAGAGACAGAAGATAGATCAATGTTTGCCAGGAGCTGGGGAAATGGAGAGTGGTTGCTATTGGGTACAGGTTTTCTTTTTAGGATGATAAAAATGTTCTAAAACTAGATTATGGTGATAGTTGCACAACTCTGTGTATACACTAAATACCACTGAATTGCATACATTAAATGCATAACTTTTGTAGTATGTGATCACCTTAATCAAGTTAACAAAAATCTTGTAAGAGTAGAGAAATAGGGACCCTATCTTGAGAAAGCCCTCTATTTATTTCTGTTCATCTAGGCAGTAGTACTCTACCTCCGTAGGAGATTTGTGCTTCCTCTTCCCTTTTTGGAAACCCTACACTTCATTGTGTGCTCTCTGAAGTCTTGTTTATATGTATCTGTATTTAAAGCAATCTCATCCCAGATTTTTGAATGTGCTGACATATTGAATTTTTTCATAGGTTGTGAAACCTTAGAAAAATTTCCAGGCCAAGTCTAATTAAATGAGCATTCCATCTGATGTTGTGACAGAGTACATTGTTAGTAGTGTCAGTAGTGTTGTGACAACAAGCCTGCTAGATTTGTGTTAAAGAAGTTATGGGAGCTCTGGTCAATTGGCATTTCCTGTTTTGTTTTTGAACAATTCAATTCTCACTTAGAGCCCATAACCATCTAGAAAGCCAAACCCTCAATAGAATTACACAAACTTAGTTTTTAGAAGGACAGTGGTTTTCATTCATTCAATAAATATGGGCACCTACTCCTCTGTATCTGTTCTCAAGGAGCTGACAAGCTATTATATGCTGCTAAATAAGATTTGGAAATCTGTGTCAAGTCTAAATGGATATCAATATGATTAACTTAAAAATGAATTTTCTGTCACAAGTACAAATTTTAAAATTTAAATAGAATTAACAATTTGTGCCTGCAATTTAATCGCTCTACCATGATATGAAAAATCCTAGCTGATGGATTTGTATAGACAAAGCTGACTTTTGTGTGGATGGAAAAGCTATTACTGATGATGTGTGATTTGCAGCTGGCTGGCTGTGCCTCCCAACTCTCTACTTCAGGCCCTTTCCCAACGTGGTCTCCATCAATTTTGACTGTGTTACACAAAGAAAAGATTCATTAGTTCACTGGCTTAGTTATTGCTCTATTAGAAAAAAAGGGAGTGGGGATTCTGATTTGGAATGAAGAGGTGGAGAATAAAAAGCCAAGGCTTGGGTGTCAGAAGGTCTGATTGAGTTCCCAGGGTTATCAGTTACTTAGTTCCAAGCCTTAGTTTTCTTATTTATAAAGAGACATCTTCCCCACCAGCCTCAGTAGTGGAGTCACTGTAGTTGTGAAAAGAAAAGCTTTATAAACCCTACACAGGCCTTTGCAATCGTACAGCTCAGGCAGCACTTAACTAAGCACCACATTGTATGTGCTGGACACTGTTGAAGGTCCTAAACAGACCATTTCACCACAAACACACACAGACCTGGAAGGTCTTATTTCCTACATGCTTTCTGTGGTAAACGCTAAATCAGTCTTTTTAGGATTTTTTCCCCCAACATCTTATAATGAAAAATTTCAATCATATGTAAAAGTTGAAAGAAATTTACAGTGAATGCACATATACTCAGCACCTGGATTCTATAATTGACATCTTACTGTATTTGCTTTATCACACATCTCTCTATCTACTCAGGATTATCTTTAAAACTGGGTTTGCCTTGCATGCCACTTATTAAGATAATTTATCTGATAATCAACACATACAAAGAAGGAAACCAAACAAGGCTTTCTTTTGGTGTCCCATTTAGGCCTATCATGTCTGAGAACCTCAAATGCCAATTTAATTCATCTTTTTCCAAAAAAAAAAAAAAGCAAAGCAAAGCAAAGAAAAAAGATACAGAAGAGATATATGTGGTAAAACCAGTAATGTCTTAATGGTTTATGTTGCCCATTCTAGATAAACCATGCAGATTTTCATATTTAGACTAGAACACAAAGGAAGGAAACATAAGGACTTTGTTTTTGTTTTATGCATTATTGACATTTGCAGAGAGGGAAAATGTATTTTTATAAACAAAAGAAGAAAAAGAAAAGAAAGACTTGTCTGTTATTAAAAATCTTGAAATAAAAAAAGACCAAAAAACTACAGAAATTTTGAATAGCCCTGGATATTGGTTTAAACTGTGTGCTCTGCACAAGGAAAATGATACTCTCTTAAAACCAAGTAAAGTTTGTCTCCCTGAGGGGCTAATGGCTTCTGTATCGAAGAAAGAGAAAGTTCTGGAATACTATAATCTGAAACAAAAGCTTTTTGGTAGATAGCAATAAACACCTCATGATAATATTGAGCCATGTTTCCCAGATTTAGCTTTTCACATATCCTTTCACTATACTCTCCACAGCTGACTACCTTCTGTGCTCTTAACATTTTTCTTCAAGCTGATTTGATTTTTACCTAAATATATATATTTTTAAAAGACACCTTATATCATTCCCAAAATGGGAAAAACAATATTATTTCCATAGGTGAAAGTAACTTCAAAAGTAAGTGCCCGGAAGACCAAACAATGTTATTAACTTCTAGCTCAATCCTTTTGCTCCACAAAAGCTCTGCACCTGGGCCTGTTCTTATTAAAGAGTTGTTATAACTTTCAAGTAAAAACCTTTTTTATTGATTTAATCAGGATTATGGAATAAATTTCTCAGTGTTCTATGCTATCGAGTCTTTGTACTATTTTGTGTATTACTGTGGTACACATCTCACACTGGGGTAGAGTTTAAGTATGTACAATGCACTGTGTTGGCAATGTCTTCTGTGATCCTCCAAATTCTACTTTTGTTTGGAGTGGAGTCAAACGCTGTTTGACTCTAAGTCTTCCCAATTACCAGAGTACTTTTTCTTACAATCGTCTGTTATGTAACAAACGTAGCAATTCAGGGCAGATTTATGTCACAGTTTCACCCCCATTCTTAACCACTTGAACAGCCCCAAGTGTTTCCCCCTATCCTCTTATTCTCCCCGCTTCTTTGACCCGTTCTTTGCCCTGGGGGTTACCACCTAAAGACTGGTTCAGATTCAGCTAAAAAAAGAAGCAACAGCAGAAGATGGAAGCTCCAGAGGAGAGTGGCCAGGATATTTCTTATCTCACTCTCTTCTTGCTTGGTGAAATAGTTCTGACAGTATCCTTACCCGTCCATAACAGTGGCACCTGCTGAGGGCCCTATTCCCATGGTTCTAGCTTTTACTGGCTTCTATGAACATTATTTCCTTACTTTGCTCTTTTGGGACTAGAGATGATGATAACGGTGTCCTCTTGAGGATGAATCAACAATGATTTAACATTCCTTGGTTGATCCCCTAGTCCTAGTGACACTTCCGTAATATTTTCTTATTAAAATATCCCCATTTATACCATCTAAATTGGAAAAATTTTTTGTTTTTTTGCCAGATTCTATGTCAAACAGGTGGAAACTTACTTTTCACTGTATTTACATTTGAACATGTGTTACTACGTATTCAAAAAATACAAATAATATGTCAAAGAAATAACAATATAATACATCAAAATCTGCGGAACACAGCCAAAGCAGTGCATAAAGGGAAATTTTTAGCTTTAAAAGAAGAAAGTTTGAGAATTAATAATCTAAGTGTTCATCTCAAAAAGCTCAGAAAAGCAAATGAAGAAAAGAAAAAAAAAGACAGGAAATAAAGACAAGATAGAAATTAACGAAATAGAAACAGAGGTAAAAATAAAACAGAAATGAGAAGTTTGTTGAAAAGATCAATAAAATTGATAAACCTTAAGCATATGATCAAGAAGAAAAAAAACACAAATTACTAATGCCAGGAATGGAAAAAAGAGGACAGTACTACAGATCTTAAATATTAAAAAATTTTAAGAGGGTAATGTAACAACTTTATTCCAAAAAAAAAAAAAAAGGCAATATAGTTGAAATGGGCAAATTCCTTGAGAAACATAAATTATTTAAAAGTGACAGGATAGGAAATAGGAAAAATAAAAGACCTTATATTGATTAATGATTAAAGAAGTTGAATCTGCAATTAAAAATCTCTGTTCTCCCCAACTCCCTCTCTCCCTCCTCCACAAAAAAACCCTGCAGGCCCAGATGGCTTTATTGGCAATTTTTTCCTGAATATTCAAGGAAGAATTAATACTCTTTTAGAGAGGAAAGAAGAACCAATTCTAAATTAATTTTATAAGGCTAGCATAACCCTGATACCAAAACTACCAGGGTTATTATAAGAAAGGAATGTTATGGGCCATTAAGTCTTAAGAGTTTAGACACTAAAATCCTAAACAAAAAAAATTAGTAAATTGAATCCAGTGATAAATAAGAAAGATTATACATTATGACCAAGCGAAGTTTTATAAAGTTGCAAAATTGATTTAATACCCAGAAATCAACATAATTAACCAAATTAACAGTATAAAGAAGAAGGATCATAAGAATACCTTAATACATTTGGAAAGACCATTTGACAAAATTCTATGGTCATTCATGATAAAATATCTTAGCAAACTAGAGTTAGAAGTAAACTTCCTTAACCTTATAAAGAGTACCTATAAAATAACTAAAGCTAACATTAAATAAATATTAAATTACTGAACCCTTTACCCCTAAGGCCAGAAATAAGACAAGGATGTCCACTACCACCATTTCTATTAAACATTTTCTTGGAGGATCTAGCAAGTACATTGAGCCAGAAAAAAAAAATTAAAAGATATAAAGACTGGAAAGGAAGATGCGACACTTTTTATTCACAGATGGTATAATTCTATATATATAGAAGTATCCAGCAATCTTGCCATTGGATTAAACCATTCAATATTGTTAAGATGTTAATTCTCCGCAGATTAATCTACAGATTTGATGCAACCCCAATCAAAATTCCAGTTAATTTTGTGTGTGTGGAAATTTATAATATTTATATTGAAATACAAATGATCTAGTACAACCAAGACAATCTTGAAGAACAAGCACAAAAGTTGAAAGGTTTACCCTACTCAATTTCCAGATTTATTATGAAGCTACAGTGATTTAAAGTGTGTGATATTCACCTGAGGATAAGCAAATAAGTCAATAAACGAGAGAATCCAGAAATATACCCACATATATACAGTTACTTCATGTGCAATAAAAACACAATTACAAAAGGACAATATTTTTAATAACAGTGTATATCCATATCTATTACATAACCATATGGAAAAATTAACATCGCCTCTTACTTCATATCAAACACAAATTATTAATATGAGACTGATAGTAGACCTATATGTGAAGGGTGAAATAATAAAGCTTCTAGAAGAAACATAGGAGAATATTTCCATGAACTTGGATTAAGGAAAGTTAACTAAACAAAACACAAAAATATCAATAAATTGGGCATAATTAAAATTAAGAACTTTTGCTCATCAAAGGTCAGACACCCACAAGAGAGTAAAAAAGTAAGCCATAGCCTAGGAGAATATATCTGCAATGCACATATCTAACAAAATACTTGTACCCATATGTATAAAGGACTCCTAAAAATTAGCAGTATAATGGAGAAATACCTAAAAAAAAAAAAAAAAATGAGCAAAAGACTTGAATAGAAACCTCAGAAAAAAGAATATCCAAATAGCTAATAAGCAAATGAAAACTAATTGTAGCTAAAAAGCAAGTTAAAACCACAATGAGATAACCCATCAAAATGGGTTATACGTCTATTAGAATGACTAAATTCATAGTCTGATGATACAAATTATTATTGAGTAGGATCAATCAACTGGAATTCTCATATACTGCTAGTGAGATTATAAATCCCTACAACTTCTAGGAAGCTATTTAGCATTTTATATTAAAGCTAAATATATAACTATCCTATTACCCAGCAATCCTACTCTAGGTATATACCCGAGAGGAATGAAGCCTGTGTCTGCTAGAAAAATGTTCATAGAAGATTTTTCGTAATAACTCCAAATTGGGAACAACCCAAATATCCTTCACCAAAAGAATAGGTAAATAAATTTAGGCCTATTCATACAATAAATGCTATATAGTAATTTTTTAAAAAATATCTAAAACAACAAGACAGAATCTCACAAATATTAGCTGAGCAAAAGAACACAGATATACAAAAAGTATACATTGTATGATTCCATTTACATGAAATTCAAGAAAATAGTGTACTTCATTTTATAGCAATTAATCTCAAATGTACACAAAAGTTGCACTTGTATAGTACACAAAGATAAAGTAATCTCTGTTCTTTAAATAAATGGACGTGATCAAAGGAATCAATTATACCAACCATCTGAACACAATGCCTTATAATCTAATCACTATCTAATGTGGGAGGCTGAGTAGGAGTGCGATGTTCTTAGAGATTTATAAAAAGCCAAAAAAAATAAGCCCCAGCAAACATTATATATCAGATCTCTGTGGTAGAATAATATTTTAAGATATTAACCACTGTGCCTGCACCCGGCCCCAGGATTTTCCCAGGGCTCTTCCTCCCACTCAACCTCAGTATACTCAGCCTCCGGGCAGGAGCAACGCAGCAAGAGGGAAAGAAGCCTTTGTAGTTCTAAAAGCCTACTCCACAGCAGGGACCAGAGCGAACACAGGGCATAGGACAAATGATTCCAAAGAATACATGACTCAGAGCCAGCCTTTTCCACCCTCAAAACTAGCTTTACACAATTTCCTGGATTGATGGGAGCAGAGGAGTGGAGGGAAGTATAACAAGCTAGGCCCCCAGAGAGGTGCCCTGTGCCTTGCCTGGTTGGGCTGTATCCTGGGAGTGGAAGTGGGGGATTGATAGAAACCCCAGAGAGGTTTTAAGGGTCCAAGGGCAGAGGACACATATTCTTGCTTTTAGCGCAGAACCTAAGGGGTGATAAACCTCTCCAATTTATCCTGCACTGGGCCAGAAATAGGAGCAATGAGTGAAAATGGTTACTTGCAGTATCTGGGTTGATGGGCCTGCAGTGGCGTCATAGAATTCCCTCTTGCTCCCAAGAAAAAAAGCAAGATGCAACAGAAAGTGGACCCAAGAGTGGGCTGAGAGAAGCAAGAAGAGCCACACTTAGAGAGGCCCAGAGGTCACAAGCAGGGATGAGATAATAGCACACGTGTGGAGCAAGGAGCAGATGCCAGCCTAGTACATGGTTATCAGGATGCAGATGTCAAGCTGTGACTTGACTAAGCCTCCTGGAACTTAGATTCAACTTCAGAGAAAAGGAGGCCCCTGAATTAACCGAGATTGTTTCAGCCACCAGACAGGATGAAAGCTAAAATATGAATACAGTTACAGAAAAACAAAGTAAATTATTTTTCTTGCACAAGCGTGGTTTGTCCTGAGGTTTGTACACCTTATGCTTGTCTAGAGATCAAGCTTTTGGTTTAGTGTATTCTAATTCTCTGCTTATCAGACTCTCAACAAAAATTATCTGGAAACTCTGGGTTTCCCTGGTCAAAATCCAACCACTGCTTCCAGCTCTAGGACACTGTGAAGCCCAGAAGAATGGGCTTCACAGTGTCCTAGAAAGAAGAATCGCTCACTTTTGAGATATGTGGCAACAAAAAAGTATAAACATATAAGAATTCTCAGGTTTCCTCTCCCAAGTTCATTAAAATGGAATCTGCCTTTCCTGTTCCTCATTAATCATTTAGTGCCCTCTGAGAGGGATCTGCCTTTGTCAGAGAGGTTCTCCAGAGGGTTTTCTACAGCAGAACTGAGAGGCAAAGGGAAAAGTAAAGGAAGAAGGAAATGCCATTAAAGTCCTGGGGAAGGAGATTGTTGTTGTTGTTGTTGGTAGAGTGTTTGCAGATGTTCAAGGTATGGAGCGAGTGGATGCAGAGGAAAAAGTAGCTTTACAAATTATTGCTATAGCCTTTACTATGTTTAAATAGTAAAAACTGCAGCTATTTTGACATTACTTTGAGATTATTGAAATTGTACTGCTGTTGGATCACAATGATATAGCAGGCAGAGTTCTTAACGGGAAGCAACAGTAAGCCATCCACTTTGGCAGATTTAAAGCTGAAATGACATTTATTAAAAGGATTTAGGGTAGCTCACAGAAATTGCAGGAAAGCAAAAGTGGGTTTGGGACTATTTATTTAGAAGGATCCTAAAACCTCACCACAGGTCTTTTTACAAGCGCTATCACATGGCCCAACTCAGTTCTCCTTTCCTTCACTGATTTTGGCCCCAAGTCTGGGGTGGGTGTGACTGAGAGGGTGAGTCTAGGTTATGCGCCTGAAATCTGGGAAGGTATGTAATTTTCAGCTTCTGCGGTGGGTGGTGGGATTTCTCTGACATATTGACCCAAAAAGGAGGAGGAATTTCTCCAGACATTAGGGGAGGTCATAGGGTAGGGAGCCAGGAGGATGGCACTTGTCTACCACTAGGATCAACTACCTCATAAGCCCTGACTATAGCATTAGGTTTTTTCTTTAATGCTAATTAAAAATGCAGATTGTTTGTCTCTTCCTCTTGCTACTGAATCAGAATCTATGAGAATGAGGTCTTGGAACTGGCATTTATAAACCAGCATCCCAAGTGATTTTTATGTACCTCAAGCTTAATATATACCTCTATCAGTTTATAGGTATACTTGATAATCACTCTGAAAATCAGCATTTGTGAGAAGCCTTGTTGCCCTCCTATCCAGGAAGAAAGTGTAACTGTCCTTTGTAGGGTGTCCAGTCTTCTATGGCTTTAAAGTGTAACAAGCATTGGTTTGACTCCTAGTTCTGCTCTGTATAGCTGTGAGATTTAAAAAGTTACCTCATCTCTCTGAGCTTTACTTACTTCATCTGTAAAACAGGATAACAATAGTATGAACCTGTATTAATTGAGGTAGGACAGGCTATGCTACTGCAACAAACAGCCCTAAATCCTGATGGCTTAATTAGTAAAAGTTTGCTTCTTATTCTATAGGTGGGTATAGATGGATAATTTTCCTGTATAGCTCTCTCTGAGCATCTGAGCTCCTTTCATTGGGCCCAGCTTGGAGTCCTTTGCTTGCAGTTGGGTACATGAAGAGAAAGCAAAAAAAGACTGTAGGAGGTCGGAAGGGGGCACATAGTTTCTGCCCATATTCTATCTGCCAGAAGTCTGTTGTATGACCAACCTGACTACAGAGGAAGCTGGGAAATGCTGGCAAACACACAGATTTGTCAGAACACCGATTGTTTCAAACACATCCACCTCATAGGGTTGTGAGGACTGAACGAGCAACTGAACCTCATAGGGTTGTGAGGACTGAACGAGCAACATGCAGATATTTTTTCATTCCATTTTAGCTAGATTTTCTTGGGTTTTGTTTCTGCTTTAAGGGAGGCAATGCCAGATGGCAGAGTTTTTATGGTTTTAGTTACCACAAATGAAGCATGCACATGAGCTGTCTATTCATTGTCTTCCCTGAGCAGCCTGGCATTGGGATTGGTGACTCTGATGGCCAGCTGACTGCTCTTTCCACAATGGCTTTGTGGTTCTTGGAGGAAACAGTTCTGAGCAGTTTCAGCACAGTAAGATCTGTTGCACATTAGCAGCACTTCTAGCTGCATGATGTTGTGAACCAAGAACTTTCTGGAAGCCACTGGGAAGCATGTGCTTTGTCTTCTCATTGTTCCCATAACCAATGTTGGGCATCACCGTGTGGCCCTTGAATCTTTTCTGCACCTTGTTGTTAATGACTGTTAATGACTGCCAGTTACATGTTGTTAATGACTGCCAGTTACACTTAATGTTGGCATATCGGTCTTACTGGTGCTGGATGAACTTCCTGGTCCATTTTCGATGCTTTTGGGCTTAGGAGAGTTCTGAGGGCAACCATGACCCCAAATAGGAGATGGCTGCCACCTCTGTAGGCAGCACCCAGGAATAAGGACAGGAAGGTGATTTACTTGTTATTTTTTTTAAATAACAATAGATACAAAATTAATAGACGTTCATTATAGAAAAATTACATAGTACACATAAGCAAAAGAGTAAAACAAAAACTTCCTAAATTCTCATCACCTAAAGATAATAGCTACAAAAACTGAGCCTTTTATTTTTTTTTACAAAAGTAAGATTTTGTTTTTCACATCAATTTAGAACATTTTTTTTTTCTTTAACATGATATAGTACAGCCCGTTTGGGTTGTCATTACGTATACTTCCACTTCTTCGTTTTCAGTAACTGTGTGGTAGTGAGTGTTACAGATGTACTATAGTGTTTTTTAAAAATTTTGCCAATTGTTGGCAAAGTTTGATTGCTACCATAATCAACACTGCGATGAACATTTTATGCTAAATCTTTGCACATGTCCTTGGCTATTTCATTATTAACCTGGGGTTTCCCACTTACTTTAGCTCTCTGTGTTAGAGCTGAGCATACACAGCAGAGAACACATGGCTGGTCATGCTAGCCATTTAATCAACCATGCATATTGGAACCAGTGGAACAGGTTGGTTTTACTGCTATAAAAACCAGCCAACCCTAGCTCTGACTCTTAAAATTATTCCTCTTCCCTGGAGATTATGTGTGCACGTGCGTGCGTGCACACACACACACACACACACACACACACACACACACACACACGTGCGCGCGCGCAGCCCCCAACTCAAACATCCTCTGGCATACATATTGAGGGAACTGCCTCATGCATTATCTCATATTTGTAAGAGAATAAACTGTCATCTTTGCTTGAGTCAAGAGGAGTCCCTGGTAGCATGGGGTGTTACTATTTATATAACATGTTTTATACATGCTAAGAGGTGCCAGATGTATTAAGTAGATGAGAGTAACTTGCACAATGATATAGGATCAAGATATAAAATTATTTAAAGTTTTTTTTTGTTTGTACAATGAATCTTCTATTACATAAAATCTACAGATCAGCTTCCAAAGAGAATTTTCAAAAATAGGGCAAAAAACTTTTATAAGAACTATTCCTCTCCTGTCAGAGCTTTTCTTATTCTTACCCCTAGTTAAACAGGGCTCAGATAGAGGTCAGTAAAGCTCTGCAATGATTGTACCACCCTCTATTTTTAAAACGCCTCAGCTCCTTGGTTGCTTACACAGGATGATTTACATAAAATTTCCTTGTCCCACTGAGTCTGTCCCCAAACCTTCCTCTGCAGCTTTATCTCCTGCTTGTTTCTCCTTTCTTAATGATCCGCTATGGATTATAATAGTTTATAATTAGTTTAAATGTCTGTCTCTCTCTCCTCATAACTTATCTTTTGAACCACAAGATCCTGTCCCTTTCCTCTGCCTACATCTAAGAACCTAGTAGCTGGCATACAGCAGGCAATAAATAAATCTTTGTCATTAATAATAGCTAACATATGATAAGAAGTGCTAGCACTTATTATGTTCTAAGAGCTTTACATGTGTTATCTCCCTTAATCCTCACAACAATCCATGAGTTTGGTGCTATTATTATCCCCGTTACATGGATGAGGAAATTGAGGCTTGGAGGTTAAGCACCTTGCCCAGGATTGCAACAATCAGCAGATAGTAGGACTGGAATTTAAACCCAGCCAGTAAGGCTTCGAAATTCTGGTTCTGACCTACACTGAATAAAATTCATTATAGCATATAGTCGTGTTAACCATGTCATTGGGACAGAGACCACATGTGGGGAAATAGTTCAGTTTTCTTGATAGGTGTAAAGGCTTCATAGACCAGCTACATCTATTTAAATTCTGTTTTCACCACTTAGTAGCCTTGTGAGTTTGGGGAAGTTACTTAAATTTTCTAAGCCTCTATTTTCTCATCTATAAAATGTGGATAAAAGTGGCCCCATCCTGATGAGATTATAGTGAACATTAAATAATATAATCCTTATTAAGTGTCTGGCATATCATAAGAGCTCAATAAATACTGTATTCACAAAGCTATTATTACCAGATCATAAGACTCATGCTTACTGCTATTTTCTGTCCTGGAGTGAATATTTCAAATGCTTTGGCAAAACAGGACAATCATTCCCCAGTCACCTGCTTTGCGCACAAGTCTGTACATGTGCGTGTATTGGTCACACTATATGAATATAAAATTACAAAGTTCCTAATCGACCTAGAAGGCCTCCCACAGTTTGCTCTGCACTAGCCATATGTGTTCTAGCTTTCCAGGGCAGCATCAAAGAGGGTTTCACAGTCACTATTGCACAATAACTCTCAGGGACCCTCTAATTCCAATATTCCAGGAGTCAAAGATTAAGGCCTCAGGTAGTCATGAAAACTTGGGAGTAGCGTAAGGATTGGAGGCAGCTCCATCCAGCACCCATCAGCTAATAAGACGTAGCATCAACCCCACAAGCCTGTTTGGGCTCAGCTTTCCAGAGACTAAATTCTCACTGGATTCTTCTCTCACCAAAGGAAGGTGGGTAAGATTTGCCCATGACCTCATATCTCCTCTTGTTTTATTTCTAGTAAGGTCTAGGCAGCTGTGCTCTGAAAATATAGCTCTGACTAGAAGAAATATGATCTCCTTTCTTTCATCACCAAAGCTCCAAGTTAAAGCCAAAAGTAAACTGAACTTCTGAAAAGGGAAGGGAGAAATCAGCTAGCACAATTCAGAAGGGTGCTGGGAGAAAGAGCAAGGCAGAGTAAACAGCACAAAAGTTTCTCAAAAATGAGGCGTCCCTGGGCAACGGCGACAACCAACACATGCAGAGCCTCCAGCTTGTACAAGCAGGGAGCTCAGCTCCTCTACCCCAAAGTCCAGCCTAACTCAGCCTTGAGTATTAGTCAGACTTTATTGATGAAGAAAGGATTTAGAGGACATTGTAGTCTGTCTGGGATCAGGTGAATTAGTAAAGGGTATGAGGCTCCAGACTGTTTCCTCTGTTTTTGTTTTTGTTTTTTTTTTCCAGAGAAAGTGGTTGCTGAGAGGGGTGCATAGGCTCATAGAATGTTAGTGCTGGAAGGAATCTACCCAGTGGTGCCCCCTCATTTTACCTGAGGAGGAACTAAGGGTCAGAGTGAATCATTTGCCCAACGTCACAAAGTTCACCTGCGGCAGAACATGACTGCTAGTCCATCGTCCTATTCTGTCACCCTCATGATGACTCTTCCTGCCTCCTGCAGCTGACTCACCCATAGCCCTTTCATCCTACCCACTATTCATGCTTGTTATGATACAGGTTAATGTCGAAGCTGTAACACCCCTGGTGTGCTGCAGAGTGGAAAAGAGGATATATGACAGAGTTTCATAGGAAATATGAAGTCCGTTTTTCTTCCTTCTTGTGTGGAAATCAGTTTCATTTCGGACTCCATCTATGGAGTTCATTTTCCACCCAAAGGAGAGACCACAGGGATCCCAGACCAGAGCTATACCACCCAGGGAGGAGCTTTAGGTAATCAGACAGATGGAGGGGCCAATAAAGTTACCAAACACTTGATGTAGCCATTCTTTTACTACATGTGGCTAATGATTATCAACATTTTCTTAATAAGAAAAGAAAAAGAGAATCATTATCAGAGGTCTTCAGAACTTTTGAGTGCTTACTGTATGCAGGCAGTATTATTTAATCCTCAACAACAACACCAGGTAGTTACTGTTATCCCCATTTTAAAGAAGAGGAAATTGAGGCACGGAAACTTGTCCAAAGTCTTGCAAATAGTAAATAATCTGATTCCAGAACTTGACTCTTCATCACGCTTTTGTTAACTCTCTTGTAAAACTGTGAACATTTTTCCTTTATAGCATGAGTTTAGTCATCCTCATCTAGTTCTGCTCTCTTTGTCAAGTACTAAATTAAAGTACCCATCCTAGTATTACTATTGATCAATACTTGAAACAAATCTGTTGGTAACAGTTGAGATGCTGGCGTTCAGTTAAACTGCCGTCCTTACAAAATACTGCTTTGACACGATTTTTTTTCTGTTTGAATCTGCTACATGCTACATAACTATTGTGAGAATGTTGGTATATTTCCTTCCTGTCATTTCTTTTTTATTTAACACGTATAGGGGAGGAAAAACTTTCTTCTCTATCCTTCTATGTTCAGTGCTGAAGAATTTGCAATTTAGACTGACAAAGGACAGATTAACAGGAGAATATAAGTGTTTACTTATGTGTGCAATGTGCGTAAACACTGGGGGACTCAGTAATGAGTAACTTAAAGGGGTGGTTAGAATTGGGGGCTTATATGCCATCTTAACAAAGAATGATAAATTTGTAGAGAAGTGCAAAACAAAGGAAATGGGGTTTGGGCTCCTGGGGGCAGTAAATTGTGGGAGGGTAAACATATGGGGAAACTGATGAAGTATAATAATTATTTCAGTAAGATTTATTTGTGCAGACTCATTTCGATGCCGCTTTCTGTCTTCAGTGATAAAGACTGTTCTCTTCCTGGTCCAGGAGAGGGGAGAGGGAACTCCATCAAAAAGGAAAATTTACATCCTGCGTTTGGACAGATGGGGGAGGGCACAGAGCTCTTTCTATGTTTGCTGCTTCTTAATTGTCTTCAGCTCAAAACAAGTTTTATGCCAAAGTGGAATATTTGGGGTGGCATATTAGGGCCCCCTTCACAATTAAAAACTGCAGGGCACATTCAACTTCTTAACTGTCTCCTTGCCTCCCTCGCATTATGTTGGGTGTGGCTATGTAGTCTTATAAACTACCTTTTTTAAAGAATAAATAACATTTCATTGAGTAGGTCTCTATCATTATTTGCTCATGATAATAAATAAATAGGGAACATAAAGTCTTATTCTGAGGTATTTAGACTCTTTCCTAATGTCTTATGTTATCAATAACTGCATTATACTGCATCTTTTCTTTACTTACTAGATATATTTTATTCCAGTTTAGTTAAGTTTTGATTATCTTAAGGAGGCTCAAACCATGGTTTATATCGTTGTGACTTTAGGTAGGAAGAGTTTAAGGAAATGTAGATGGGCCATGAGCCAACCCAGAAGTCTCAGTAATTTCAGTAAACAACATGAAAGGCCTGCATAAATCAGTAACAACAAGAGGAGTGAGTTGCCACATCAACCAAGAGAACATGTGCAAGTGATTTAGGAAGGTTGGGAACATCACCAGGTCTTATACTTACTTAAAAGGATAGCTTGGGATTTTTAAAATGTGAGATATTGATAAATGCTTTATATATCTCCTGCTATATGAGATTCAAAAAAAAAAAGAGTGGTATTTTCCCTTCAGTCTGTCCCAGTGGTATTCAGAGTTTGTTCAGGCCTCCAGTGGCCTGAACAGCTTTCCTGATACTAGGCACCCAGAAGGACCCCCCCACCCCACCCCCTTTGCCTTCTCGTTGAGGAGGTGGGAACCCATTTTGCTCAATCACTTTTTTACTGGACCCTTCGGATTCCTGTAGACATTTGAACTTGTGAACCCCATTTTGGGAAATCATGATCAAATCTTGGCAGTCTCTCTTACCTCCTTGCCCATCCACATGGCAAATTCAGTTGCCAAATTCTTTTAAATGAGTATCTCTTCTCCAGTACTCCTGCTCCTGCTCTAAACTTTATCCACATTACATTACCTCTTGCTTTGTCTATTTTAGTATTCTATTTGGCTTCCCTGCTTCTAGTTTTTCCTCATTTCAATTCATCCTACATATCACTGCCAGAGATTGTTAATGTTCCTAAAATAATACCACGTTTTGACCCTAAATAGTCTACTGTCTCCAAGTTGCTTGATGAATTAAGTATGAACTATTCTAACAAGATATTCAAGGCCCTCTACAGAATGTCCATGTAGCAAAGGCTGCTAATTTGTCCTCTCTCTCCTCCTTAATAAGAGACACTCTATCTCTACTGAATGTTAGCCAGACATATGCTGCTCTGAATAAAGACTACATTTTCCAGCTTCCCTTTTAGTTAGGTGTGGTCACGTGACTTAATTCTGCCAATAAGGTGTAAGAAGTGACAGAACTTCTGGGAAATATCTTAGGGGAAGACCCAGGCCTTTTGCTCTCCTCCTCCTTCTTGCTGGCTGGGATGCAGATGTGGTGGCTGAAACTCAAGTAGCCATCTTGAACAATAGATGAAAGCCACATGCTGAAGATGACAGAGCCTGTTTCCCTGACCTGGTGGAGCACATCAGTCCTGAATTGACTATCTTGAGACTTCTTTTATAAAGGAAAAAAAAAATAAACTTCTATTTTCATTGTTTTGTTTTATTGTACTTTTCCAAATATGCATTTTAACAGCTTTATTGAGGTATAATGGATATACAAAAAACTGTACATATTTAATGTATACAATTTTATGAGTTTGTATGTATGCATACACTTGCGGAACCATCACTGCAATCAAGGTAACAGATATGTCCATCATCTCCAAAAGTCTCCTATAACTCATTGTTGTAAGATTACTTAACATGATATTATCCTCAAGAAATTTTAAGTACACAATATGGTATTGTTAACTGTAGACACAATGTTGTACAGTAGATCACTACAAAATGTTCATCTTGCATAAGTGAAACTTTATACCAATTGAACAACTCCCATTTTCCCCTCCCCAACTACCATTCTATTCTCTGTATCTATAAGTTTAGTTATTTTAGACACCTCATTTAAGCAAAATCATTCAGTATTTGACCTACTAGCTAATATCATATGGCATAATATCCTCCAGGTTTATCTATGTCATCACATGTGACAGGATTTCCTTCTTTTTTTAAAAAATGTGGAATAATATTCCATTGTGTAAATATATCATTGTTTATCCGTTCATCTGTTGAAGACTTTTGGGTTATTTTCATATCTTGTGAATAGTGCTGCAACGAACCTAGGAGTACAGATATCTCTTCGAGATCCTGAATCCAATTATATACCCAGAAGTGGGATTGCTGTCCAAATGTGCATTTTTAATAACAATTTATTGGGATATAATTCAAATTTCCCCCTTTAAAACTGCCAACTTCTCATAGATTTGTCCCCTATCCTTTGGACTCATAACTTGCTTATTTATTTATTACAGTTGGCCATGTTTAGTAATTATTATGTACCATTCACATCTCCTCTACTCATATCCTATAATACCTTGCAATTTAAGGAGCTCAATTGTTTATTTCTTCAATTAAGACTTGGTGTGTTGATTATATTTATAAACATGAAAATATAGGTTAAGTTTAAATTTCAAGATGAGCAAAAATCAAATAGTATATTTGAGAAACCTATGCATATTTTTACTTATTCCTAGAGAATGGATATTCAAGGCAACACATTAAATTTGAAGATATTTAGCAACGTTAACAATAGCATTGAAACAGGATCTGAATTAATAAAATTGTCAATTGTTCTTTCATTATGTAGATTTTAGTCAGGGTCCTGACCTAGAAAAAAAATGGAGCATCTCTTATGGTTAATTAATATTAGTAATCCCATTTTGCAAATGAAGAAACTAAAGCCCAGAATAAAAAAAACTACTATTTCAGGAAATGGTACCTCATTATTTAATATTATCTAAAGATTTTAATCATAACCGGTTTCCTGCAGTTATGAGGATCTTTCTTCCCCTACATTAATCAACACTTCTCAAAATGTGATGTATAGAAGACTACAGATGCTTGATTAATGTATGGATTCTGGGCTCCCACCCTATGTCTATGAATTAGAGTCTCTGGAGATGGGGCCCTAGAGTCTGCATTTTTCAAAGCTCCTCAGAAGATTTTTTTATGCACACTGGAGTTTGAGAACCTCAACTCTCCGTAATTAATGATACATTAAACCAGAGGATCTCAGCCCAGGCTAAGCGTCGGAAGCCCCTGGCGGGGGCTTGAATTACTCTGTTCCTGCACCCCATCTGGAGAGATTTTGAAGCAGTCAGCTTTGAAGACGTCTCCATTCTATTCTCACTTAATCAAGTGTCAACCATCCAGAGGTTTGGAATACAGTTGACCCTTAAACAACACAGTTTTGAACTGCACATGTCTACTTCTATGTAAATTTTTTCAATAAATATACAGTCAACCCTCCATATCCACAGGTTTCACATTTGCAGATTCAACCAATCACAGATCAAAAACAGTAGGCATTTTCAATCCTCAGTTAGGAATCCTTGGATGTGGAGAGCCAACCGTAAGTATTTTCCTACACTGTTTTATATAAAGGACTCAAACATCTACAGATTTTGGTACGGGGTTCGGTCATGGAAGCAATCTCCTCAAAGATACCTAGGGACAACTGAAGTTTTGGGGAGTCAAAAGTTATACTAGAATTGTCAACTTGCGGGGGTCAGTGTCCTTAAGCCTTGCATTGTTCAAGGGTCAACTGTAATTGTTTAGTGGACTATGCATTTGGATGAAAATTCAGTAAAAGATTTTTTTAAAGATCTAAAAGATCACCTAAGGCATTGAATAATATTTGGAAATAGAAAAGATTCCTTTATGTTCTTCATGCTAAGCCAGCCCAGCCATGGAAGAAAGTTGGAATATTATATTTGAAAAGATTTTCAACAGGATTGTGTCAACTTCCCAAAAGAGCACCAGACAAACCTGTTAATCAACAAAACAAAACAAAACAAAACAAAACAACGACAACAACAACAACGACAACAAAGCTTCTTAGCTTCGTAAGAGAGAATATATCACCTCAACATCCAGGTTGTGTCTCAAAGGGAGAAAGTTGAGAGGATATTTAGAGAATTTTAAGGCCTAGAATGGATGACTTTAAGGCAAGGCTTGGGCTGGGCAGAATTTATAACACAATAGCTGTGGGTTGTTGAGCATGGGGAGGAGAGGATGTTAAAGCTAGTAAAGCTAGCTGTTACTCTTGGTAAGTCATTCAAACTGGTTCTTACTATCCAGGAGCAAGTATTTCCTGGAGCAAGTAGGTCAATTATTTGGTCTGGTCTCAGGATTATTAAACACAGGAGAAAAGTATGTCTGTTTCCATTCTAACTGAAGTGAAAATATTTGCACTGAAGCCTCAATTTTCCATAAAAATCCACTTTCCAGATTTTAAGTTCTATGAACACTGTGGTAGAAATCAATTAACATTTGTACTTTATTTAACAATTTACAGAAAGCATTCATACACATTGCGTCTTTTGATGCAACTTGTAAAGTAGTTAAGCCAGGTGATTTAATATTCTCATTTTACAGATGAGAAATAAAAACGCAGGGAAGTTACATAATTTGCCCTATAAATGAAGTGCTTTAGCTAAGAATTGAACCCTGGTGTTACCAGAGTGATTGGAGTTCCAGTAACACATCTCTAGGTCCTTTTCACTGCTGAAGAAATGAATTTCAACTCAGTGAATATGAGAAATATTCATTTATTAAAAACACAGTATGAAGTAGAAGACAGGTCAAGCTTAAAACCGGCTAGCCACGTGGAAATGAGGTTACATACCCCTAAGGGAGGGTATGTATTACAGCCAGGGAAGATGGAGAGCTGTAACCCCAGGGGAGGGAAAGGTCTGCATTGTATTTGGGGGGTCATGATGAGGTGGTCCCAAAGGCATTCCTAGGCGATTGGCAAGTGAGGTCATCTTGATTGACATCTGGCTGCTATATAACTTTGCCTAGTGCTCATGTGCTTACCCAGAATTCAGTCTCTTATAATTAGATTCATGAACTTCCAGCCACAGTCTTGAGATTATAATGATGGTATAACAAGGCTGAAGTTAGGGGCAGTACTTTCTGTGCAAGCGTTTGTGGCCAGATTAGGCCAGATTAGGTCAGCTAAGACTATGATCCTCCTTTCCTTTGTCTCTGGGGATGGAGGAGGTTTCTCTAACTACCAATAGGGTGTTCTTTGGGCAGTCTCTAGGCAGGGACCCTATTCCTTTGTTACCTGTTGCTAATGTCTGGCTAGCTACTTAACACTGGTATTCAGACTCCAAAATCCATACTCTGAAATACTACCACAAACAGGTTTTATTATGTTACACTGGAGACTTTAAAAAAAAAGAGAGAGCAAAGAAAAAAGTGCTGAGGAATCTGAGGATATCCCTTACAGTTAGTTGAATGTAATTTGATTATAGGAATAATTAAGAGCTCTAACTATAAAGAAGTTATAAAGAAGGAGCTATAACTGGTCAACAGTAGAGTGGTAATTAGCAAAGTATAAATCAACTGAGATATAAGAAATAAACGATGTCTTCTTGAACACAAAAAGCACTGCGTAGTACTTTAGTCTTGGTTGCTATTAGCTGTTTAATGCAGACATCTTAGAAAGAAGTCCTGGGGGTTCCAAAATATAAACTCTCACAGAGTTAAATGTGTTTTCAAGTACACAAAGCCCCACCCCCTCCCACCAAGGCTGACCAGGAAGTTATAAAGCTTTTCAAGTGGAAACTTACCGGTGGGGCTTAATGAGCCATGCCATTTCCATTAATGACATGAAATATACCACATTTCCAAAAGTCCCTCTAAATTACAGATTTGTCTAAATGGATCTTTTCAAATAAATAAATACCATAATTCCTTTTGGGCTAGAAAAGCACATTCTATGATGAGCTGGGGAAAAAGTTCACAAAGCAAATAAGGAATATGTCACGGATATAATGCATATAACAGATATAATGAACTATCTCTTGGAAACTGAATGTCTAAATAGATTAAGTAAATATCCACTGCTGCTTGAAGAATGGAAAAAATCAATTGTCCCATGTGCTTTTCTCAAGTGGGGCCTAAAGTAGAGGCTCTCAACTCTCACTGTACATTACAATCACATTACAATACAATTCCTGATGTTTAAGCCTCACCCCAGCCCATGTAGGGTTTTACTTTCCCCAAGTGATTCCAAATGTGTGGCTAGAATTTAGAAACAGTGCTCTAAATCAGTGGTGCTCAAAGTGTGGTCCCAGACTAGCAGCATCACCATCACCTGGGAACTTTTTAGGAATATAAATTCTCTAGCCCCTTCGAATCAGAAATTCTGGGGTAGGACCTAGCAGTCTGCATTTTCACAAGCTCTCCAGGTGATTCTGGTATATGCTATAGCACTACTAATAAGCACTGCTCTAAATAAAAGAGCTGTATCCCTCCACCTGCAGCTTAAGGGAACATAAGCCCAACCTGCCCCAAACACTGCTTGAGACATGTGGCTTTTGTCTAAAGACAGAAGCTACTATTGACACAACATCCAGGCTTCTGACTTTAAGGTGACCAGTGAAGTACCATGTAAATATCAACTGTGGGAATTTAAGGTAGAAGGGGACAACAGAAATCCCTGGCCCCGACTTCAGGGGTGGTCTCATACAGAGCACCTACTGGGACCGCTGTCAATGATCGATGGCCAACGTTTGTGGTTTGCCTCCCAGTACACATTATACCTTCTTCCGGCCACCAAGATTGCTGTTCGTGGTGGTGGTGCTATTACTTAGAAAAGTTAATTTAATATTTTTATGATGTTTTGATTATATACATAAGTCAAACAATAGTGAAAAAGGGAAAAAAACCTGATCTCAATAAAGGATCTAGTATCAATCATTTACACTTTAGTGCAGCTGAGGAATGAAGCCGATGTTAAAGAATATTAACAAACTAAAGTTGCGGAGTCAGTGCCAGAGAAACCTAATATTAAGCTTAATTATGTCAATATGTGAAGGTCAGTGAAATACATTTATCTGGGCAGAAATTTTGGAATAGGCCTTTCTTAGGAGCTGACACTATCTTCTTAGAGAGAGGAGGCTGTAAGTGGCTGGACACTGGCTTGATAGGTTTCATGTCCTTCCCATTGCCTCCAGGTGGAGTGTCTTCACTGATTCCTGTGTTCCTTTTGTCCACAGTATTTTATGTCTGATGGGAGTGCGGCCCCACTGGTGTATAAAATTAGGTACCTAACTCTTAGATGATTTACCTGTGTCAGGCCTGTGCAGTGGGGCTCAGAGAGCCTCCATTTGTGCATTGTTGGGTGATGGGAGGTAGAAGAAATGGAAAAAAGTTGGCAAAGAAAATGCAGTGTTTGAATTGAAAACATCTTTGTGACACTGTTCATTTGACCAATGTTTCTTGCTTGGCTTCCCTTGTGAAAAGCTACTGGGAAACTATTGCCCATTTTAAAAAATCATTGGATTTTGAAAATTGTCCCTAATTGTGGCAACAACAACAACAACAAAAAAGCTTGGTGTTTCACTAAAAGGACTTTAGAATTAGACTAAACGAAGAGGTTTTTGAAGAGGTGTGGGAAAGGGAGCTGGAGATTCTTTTCAAACTTGAAATAAAACCTCTAACACAGTGAAACATGGTGTCTGTCATAAATATACATATGTAACTTTAAATTTTCTAGTAGTCACATTAAAAATGGTAAAAAGAAACAGGCGAAACTAATTTTAATAATATACTTTATTTAATTTACTATATCCAAAACATGATAATTTCAACATGTAATCAATATAAAATGTCATTGAGATACTTGACATTCTTTGTGTGTTCTAAGTCTTTGAAGCCGTGTGTATTGTGTTCTTCTAGCACATGTCAGCTGGGACTAGCTACATCTCAAGTGCTTAATGTGGCCAGTGGCTATTACAATGGACAGCACAGCTCTTAAGTCTTTCATTACCAAAGGGAAACAAAGCGTTGTGACTATAAACTACAAGCTTCAGGTCAAAAAATGGTTTATCTGAACCATTCAAATGCAAAGCGGGTTGGTTTGTCAATAATAATTTCTCCTTTTAGCTGGGAAAACGGGGCCTTCTGGACATAGGCCTTAGGGGCTATCGAATGGAAATGGGCTTTCTGCAGGAAAGATCAGCTCCCATTAGCTGAGTCCTGGGCATTTTCCTTTCCCTAGGCAGCCTGTGCTTTTCCTCACTTTATAAATTATGACTTTAATTTTTTTTTTTTTTAATTTCCAACATGTGCTATGTGGCAACTAAAATGTATTTATGAGCCTTGGGAATTTCTGGAATCCAGAAGGAATTCTATCGATAGTGCGATGATGAGCAAAGCAGAACGAATTCCATCTGCTCTCTAGGGTGGATGGGCCTGAACCCAGTTATAACTAATTTCTGCATTAATTAAAAAAGCATGAATACAAATAATGTCCTCCTTCGCTTCACAATACTTTAGGCTGCTAGGGATCCCAAATGCATGATCAAAATGACCTAATTCATTCTTGCTCTACAGACTGGCCAATTTTACCTGAGTCTGCTTCATTTTGTGAGCTAGAGCTTGTTGCTTCTAAGAAGACGTGACTGGGGGAAGGAGGGTGAGGACTATTCCCACTCTAGATGAGCCTGCTCCTCCTGTTCCAGGTTCTAAGACTATCTTCGCTTCCTGTGCTGAGCCACATTTCCTGCTATTTACAAATGGAACCGAGAGGCATTCACAAAGACTGAGATGCACACAGAAACCCGGTATTTGACTTTCAGAGGACCAGCACTGTCTTTTTTTTTTTGTCTGCATGAGGGACGGCACCTTGAAATTTTCCAGTCCGAGCTAACTCTGAGACAAATGACCTGCCCCAGCTCAGGCCAAGGTGGCCACTGCACCTGGTCTGCCTAACTCCCAACAGTCCTCTCCAACAAGCAGCTAACACTTCTAAAAATGTGACATTTTAGCATTCTGTTTATAAAACTGCCAAAGGAACATTTATCATGAGGTGCAAACAAAAGAGGCACTGGAGAGAAATGTTTTAACCACGTTTGTCAGAACCTTGAAACTTGAACACATCTTGTTACCCCGCGCAGCCCCACAAATATCAGAAGAGCACATTTAGGCAGAAGAAGGGCCCTGGAAGGCAGACACATGCTGAGTGAAAACTCAAACCGAGAAGTCTAGGATGGTTAGGCATGTCAGAATCTGCCATAATTGTGTCCAAGGGATTATTAAAAGAATATGCTGAAGGGAAATTTTTCTGATTACAGCAGGAGACAAGAGTCTAAGAGATCAAGGAACTGCTGAGTTAAAAATACCCCTGACTGGCTATAGCTGCCCCTAGCATTATATTACATTTTACAGGCTGCCCATGACTGGAAAACAAATAGACACTTCCTTCAACAAGATGGTGATAAATCAATTGTTCTCCAGAAGCAGCAGCCACCGAAACATGAATTTAAGAGTATTATGCAGTTTTCTCTAGGGACTTATCCAGCTTGCTGTCAGCCAACTTGTTTTTTGAACCTCTTTGGGGAAATATTAGCATCAGAAGTTAATGTCCTGAGTAGAAGCTACCATCAGACATTCCTCATTAACTGAGAAAGCCTGAAAATAATCAGAAAGACCCGGCTGCAGCCACCGATGCCAGACAAATGTGGAGCCTGCTATCTCATTCCTCCAGCGGCCACAGGCCAGGCCGTTCATGATGCCCTTCGGAAACTAGGGAAATAACCTCCGATCATCCACCTAGTCCTGTGTTATACTGTTCAAGCTCAGAAAGATGTGCTGTTAACAAGGTGTTCTGAGCACCACAGGAAGCTCTCAACACTGTCAAATGTTTATGGCCAGGTATGGACCCACCCACCTTACAGCCAAGCTCCTCTGGGCCTATGCGGGACAAGATGCCATTTAGTCGTAGAAAATTTGGTAAATGAGAAAAGACTTTTTATATAACATTTAGAATAGTATTTGGAACATAACAGACACTCAATAAAATTGTGTTGGAGAAAAAGGAAGGAAAGAAAAAAGAAGTCAAGGATACAGATAACTATGACATCAATCTCCTCATTAAAATGCACATAGTTCAGCAGCAGCCACGTGGGGGCCGTGAGTCATGAGGTGCTGATGCTGCAGAGCTGTTCAGTGTGAGCTCAGGCTCACAGGCTGCCAGCGGCTCCGGCTGCATCCATGCCTTTAGTCTCAGGAGTTTACAGAGAGGTGTAAAATGAATTCACCAGATAGCAAGGACCTGAAATTACTTATCTTGGAGAAGAGAAGCCTTGGAAACAACTTAAAAATTAGTATGGCAATATTATTTCTACTATAAAAGTAGTATATGTATATTAGAGACAAATTGGAAAACAAATGAATCTCCTGGAGTTCTAGCCCTCTTGATATTTTGGCACAATTCCCACCAAGCACATTCTCTAGACAAATGTTTTAGTCATTTGTTCTTTTCTGCCATTGGGATATAACCCATGTACTGGGTCTAACTAGCTTTGAAAAAGAGCATATGAAATGGAAGAGCCTACGAAATGCCAGAATGCATTGTACTCAGCATAGGAAAGCACCATTCCATGCAACTTTTGTGTCAGCAGTAAAAATACATATGGGCATCCTGGGTCAAGCTGCAAAATGAACTGATTACTGTGCATTGTGGTCAAAAGTTTAAAAAATACTGTACAATATTTTTTTCTTCATGTTCCACTGACCAATAGAAAAAATGGTTATATACCATTGCATAATTGGTAGTCTAATATGCTATCGATGTACTATAATTTACCTAACTCTTCTCCTATGGCTAAACATATAAATAATATGGACATTTAAAAAAATTTGCACAGTTTGTTTCTGCTTTTAAGATTAGATTCCCAAAAGTAAGGTGATTATATTAAATATAAAAATTTTTCATGTGTAGCAGAGATGAAATTTAATAGACTACGTAACTTGGAAATGTAGTTTGTAAGTTACTTTCTAAAACCGAACTTAACTGCCCCCACTTCCCTGTTTCTCCTCATAAGTAGGAAACTTAATTAACCATTTCAAGGTAAGTTAATCTTTCTAGTTTAAAATTCTATTTGTTCTTAGTAACTACTCCATCAATGTAGGATTCTTGTTCCTCCCTATGACTCTCTCTGAGTGGCATCTGAGGCCAGGTAAAGTCTCAGGAAGGTGGAAATTTGGTCCACAGTTATCTGTTGGCCTTGCTGGCCTCTCCTGAGGTGTAACTGCTGCCACCACTCTTGGATGTCATTCTGTCTCTGCTGTATCCACTGTCCATGACCTCGAACAATAGGTCCACACACTGGCCTCCTCCTAGCCCAACCAGGAAGTCTCTCTCAGTCTTCCCTCTTTATCTGCACTGGTGTCCTCCTCCTAGAAGCTCAGAAACATTAGTTGTTGCTCCTAAACCAGCCAGGGTGTGCAGGATGTTGCGTTGCTACCCACGGTTCATCTGCCTTGACACCTCCCAGCCATCTACTCCAGCACCTGGCTCTCCTGGGAAGGTAGTCAATGGTATCTTCTGTTCTGGGATCCTTCTAAGTTTATCTGGGGGAATTTCCATCATCCCAGCTTGTCCAGCCACAGAGTGTGTAGCTTGGGTCTCCCTTTAAGAAAGAAATTTGCCATTCGGGTGCCAGAATACCATTAGTTGACAAGCCCAGCTGTTTGCCCCTTCAGGCTCTTCCTCAGCTTTTGAGCTGAGGCCACATTCTTCCTAGCAGGGCCTAGCCAATAACAGAGCACAGAGGGATACCCAGGCCTAGCCATTTCTGCCCAGTATGCGACTCCTCTAAGGGGCAATCACTGCTCCAGAGACCCCTTAAGCTGGCAAAGACTTTGTCCCCCAGTTTCTCATCCTCACCCCAGTCCCCATGCCCAATCTTTCCCCTTTGTTCTTCACAGGTGCTGCCTCTCCCCAGCTCCCCCCAACCCCATGCATTCAATTCCATCCCAAGGACCCAACTGACACAAAGCCTCTCCTCTTCAGAATGTTTGGCACTGGGCTCCTTCTCCTTTCCCGGGAACCATCAGCATCTAAACCCTATTCACTTCCATCCAATTCTCTTATTCTTATCACTGGTTATAACATTTCTCTTGAGTGAGAAAATAGACTTGGCATCATCTTCCCTTTCTACAGCATAGACTCCCTGCTTCTGTTACTCCATGGACCTCACTTCACAGAGTACCACTGTGTGCTAGGCATGTGCGGGGACTTTCCTGTCATCTCTCGTGGAATCATCAGGACCACTACTCTTATGTTATAAATGCAACAAGTTTGATTCAAAGTGACAAAGGTACTGCATAGATAATTCTTGAAGAGCAAGTGCAAAACGAAGTACAGAGGTCCCAGATAGAAGGAAGGGGCTATGATTTTTTTCTTTCTCTTTTTCTTTCTTTTCATTCTTTTTCTTTTTCTTTTTTTCTTTTGTATCCATTCACTTACCCTTTAGTGGCCATTGGTATGTAACTTACATGACTGTTCATTGTTACATTAAGAAAAAATTAATTTCAAAACTTCATAGAGGCAGGAGAGCTCTTGACTGAATATTTCTTTAGGACAGCTTAGAATCCACTGATTGTGAAAGGCCTTGGGGAATTGCTAATCACCATCATGACTGTGACAAAAAATCTGGGTGATATGGTTTACAAATGACATAAAGAAGGAGTTTAGTCTGTGCTTGAGTTAATGAATGAATGAATTACAGAATATGGGGAATTTAATAGCAAAGGAAAAAGCCCTAAAGCTGTTCATTTGGCTCGGTAACTATGACTTCTACAACTATAAGGCGAGAGTGCTGGCGATGGACTGAGATATGCTAGTATTAAATGAAACCCCGTGGAATTGACAGAAACTGGTTTCTTTGTGGAGATGACCTATCAGTTGTAGAGGACACTGGAGGAAAACAAAGCAGACAGTCATGGACTGGGAGTTAGAGCTGGCATTCCACAGGTAGAAGCAGATCTCTATGAGTCCAGGCTCTGCACATATCAGCTGTTTACAGTCTAAGCAGTACTAAGCTGGTGACCTGCACCTAGGACAGTGCTTCTCAAAATTTAGTTTGCATATAAATCAAAAGGCATCTTAAAATGCAGGTTCTGATTCAGTAGTTTTGAGTGAGGCCCGAGACTTTGCAGTTTTAACAAGCTCCTGGGTAATGCCATGGATGCTGTTGGTCCATGGGCCACACTTTGAATCCTGGTGACTTAGAAAATGCTTAGAGAGTTCGACGCTTAATGCCAGAGGCACAGACACTATTTCGATAACTTATTCTCCGCCAACCCTAGCCCACACTTTCAAAGATTCTTGTGAGAGTTCAATGTGCACTTTGGATTTTCTTATTGAGAAAAGTTACCATTAAGTAAACATAAACTAATCATAGCCTTCTGCAGCTTTGTTTCTGTTAAGCCATATTCTCTCCCAACCTAAGAAAAATATTTCCCAAGTGAGGGTTGTGTGCCACTAAGATGATTTTATTTGATGGATAGTTATGGCTTTAAATGACCTCGAATCAATAAAGATGGTACTCCCAAATATCAAGAAGAAAGTGTCTGTTGGGTGCTAGTAGGTCTTTGAATACTTGCTTCTTGCCCTGTATTAAGATGTGATTGGTTGCTAACAACAGAAGCCCAACTCAAATAGCCTAGAGGGCAAGAGGAAAGACCTCTGGCTAGTCTGCTCAGTTGGCTTGGGGGCCTCTAGTATGCTGGTCTTAGTCTTGAGCTGGCAGCAGCTCTTCTGATGGCTAGGACAGCTCCAGGCCTTGTGTTTGTACCCAACATTGGCTGCAGTCAACATTCAGAGGAAGAGATGTATTATTTTCCAGGGGCTCCCAAAAGAGAGAAAATCCTTTTTCCCCAAAAGCCTCCAGGAAATATTCCTTTCATGTTTCATTAGCACAAATTGGATCACATGGCCTTTTCTGAACAATCCCAATGGATAAGAGTGGCTCTAAGTCTTAGGCCTGGGTCCCTGACAAGGGGGCTGTGTGCTGGAAGACTCTCTCCATTCTTTTGTTAACAAAAAGAAAGCAGGTCTCTGGCTGGATGCCTTTAGGCAAATAACAGTATCTGGCTTGATTTGAATAATATGAGGGCTATTTGTTTTGCTTTTTTTTTTTTCCCCCACTTGCCTTCTCTTGATGGCAAATGGTAAGGATTTTCTATTCACCATTGTAATAAGAAATTTTGTTTTTATTTACTTATATTTCAGTTTTAAATGTAATTTAATTTATAGAAAAAAGTAAAGAATAGAATACATGATACATAAATGTGGCAAAAATTATGAAGGTGACAAGAAAATGAGAAGTTTGAGAAATATCACTAAGCTATTACTTCCTGGCTAACAGATATTTGGGCCTTCTAAATAAAGAAGGTTAGATCTAAGAGGTAACAGCTGTTCAGTTCCTGTGGCTGAAGCCTTATGGTTTTCAACCCAACATGTCTTAGCCTGGTCGGGCTGCTATAACAAAATATCATAGACTGGGTGGCTTATAAACAACAGAAATTTATCTCCCACATTTCCGAAGGCTGCGAGTCTAAGATCAGAGTGATAGCATGGTTGGGTGAGGGCCCTCTTCCAGGTTGCAGACTTCTTGTTGTATCCTCACTTGGCAGGAAGGACAAGGGAGCTCTCTAGGGCCTATCTGATAAGGTCATTAATCTCATTCATGAGGGTTCTAAGTTCATGACCTAATCAGCTCCCAGAAACCCCCACCTCCTAGTTCTATTGCATTGGGCATTGGGATTTCAATGTATAAATTGTGGGGGGGACACACACAGTTAGACCATAGCACTGGATTAGAATCACACAGGAGTTTTAACAAAGGAAATTTGAGGGCCTGATCCTCCAAAGATCACAAATGGTCTCCCATGGGGTCTGAGTATTCACATTTTTTAAAAACTTTACAGACTATTCTAATATACAAAAATGAGAACCACTGCTGAGAACTTTGGAGAATCCTTTTGAAACTGGAAGTTTATAGGCGACAGAAGTTTGGTTCGGTCCCATTACTTGGCTGCCTCTATCCCAGAAGTGTCCTGTCTTCTGTCTGAATACACTATCAATCCAGTCAGGAACATAAAGGGGTGCACTGTTGGCCAGAGAGCAAAGCAGGGGGAAAGCTTTATTAGAGGTGAATACAACACATTTTGAAAATATTGCTTCTTCAGTAGTGCTCTCACAACAAACTTTTAGGGATAGTTATAAGTACAAGAAGATGTTAATGTTAGATTGGGATGTCTCTAATGCATACTTTGGTAAAAAAAAAAAAGTATATATTAAAGCTTGGAGTATTTGAAAACTATTTTAAAAAATCAATGTCCCTTTTGTAATTATATTCTTGGTAATATAAAATATTAATCTAAGAGTGTTCGGCTTCAAACTGCAATGTTCATCTGTTCCAGATTTTAGCTAGGTGTTTGAAGATGAGCAGAGTCACTGAGAGATCAGAGTTATTACGGTTTCAACATGTAATCATTGTCAAAGTCATTTAAAAGGTCATACATTGGGTGCTTTGTTGCTGCTTATGGCATTTACAAAATTAGGTCTCTCACTCTTCACTAGTCAATAGTAAGATCAATGTAATTGAGGAAGTTGCTAATCTTCTCCTTCCACATTTCCTCCCATGAAATTATACCTTTGGTTTTCCCTCTGTGTCATGAGAGTGTTGACATTTGATTCAACTACCTTGTAGCATAAATGAATATTAATAAAGGCACTTTCTGTTCTCATGTATGAGCTGTTTAAAAATGATTAAAGAAGACAATTCAGGTGATACAAACTTTATTTAACACTTCATGAAGCAGACAGTCTCCTTTCATAGAACTGCAAAATGGGGATGAAGGTAGGAAGCTTTAAAGAATAAAGAATACAGAATAAGTAAGAGAATAATAGAAAACATCTGATTAGTTGGGACCACATAGTCAACCTTGTTTGGGATGAGAAGGCCCGGAGTTTGCTTGGAATTTGGGGATTGGCTGACTGCATTTCTGGTCAAGCAGACCACTTAGAGAGATGTGAAAGTTATCTAAGTTTTGGTTTGCTGGCATTGGCAACCCCAGCAGGAGCGGCTTCCTCCTGGGCCTAGAAAATTAGTTCAACAAAACTAAAGATAAAATGCCAATAAAAGTCCACAACATAGAAGAAACCCAGGCAAAGGGCTGAACAAACCTTCTACAACTCTGAAATGTGCCTGCTTTGCTAAGGAGGTTCTCATGATGGTCCTGGTGCTGGACCAGGAATGAATGATTTGTTGAAGATGGACCATCAGATGGAGGAGAATGTGCCACCACCATCTGCTCCACTTTCCATTCTGCTCACATTTTGTATCCAACATTCATTTATTCGACAAATATTTATCAAGTAGCTACATGTGTCAAGCTTGGGCATTGAGGTAACAAATGTGAATATAGAGATCCCCCTTGGAGGCCCAAGTCAGGCAAGAAGGCAAAATCTTTGTCTCCAACTAGAGAGCTCTTAGGAGAATGAGGCTGACATTCAGTTCCAGAAGGATTAATCTTCTATTGGAGACCATAACAAATAAGAAAGCCTAAGATTGGAAGGATAAAAATCTTTCAGAAGGTGTCAGAGTAATTTTTCTCCTGGAGTACTTTCATGTATCTGGACTGCCTCTAATAGGCAAGAATCCATCTCACATTTTGTTTCCTCTCTTTGCCCTTCTGACCACCACCACTCCTCATGCTATCCCCTGGTCCAGCCTTTGCCGAGCCTCACTATACTGCTGTCCATATCTGACTGGCTGCCCTACCTGTGCTTCTGTTCTGGGAGCCACCATTCTTGGTGTGGCCCTCACAATCTGTATCTTTATTATAAGCCATTAGCATTGATATTTAATTTAATATTCCAGAATCATATCTGAATGTCACTTTTTCAGTTTTACATTCAACACTGATATTAAAAGTTTCACTTAAAAATTTTGCTTTAAGAATTTAAAAAATAGGAAGATAATTCATAACTTAGATCAATTAATTGTATTTCTTGATGTAGCCATAAGTCCATATGCAGTCTTATACCATGATACACATAAACACTAGGACATTAAAACTAACAAATAATATGATGGTAGAGCATCCATAATATTCCTGCTACAGAGGTACCAGAAGGATGTATTAAATGTATTAACGTTATTTCAAATTGTAAAGTGCGTCTCGGAGCCTGGCAGCATTTCAAGTGTGATAGCACATAAACAGGATACTTAATTTCAGAGAAAACCCATGCATTGGCACCTGCTAACTAGCCAAGTTGTGTTGTGTGCATATGTACTTTTATTTCAGTTTTGTGTTTTGACCAGTATCCATTTAAATGTATGTCTTAACTAAATCCTATTTTATAAAATACTTATTTGCTACTCACCAAAGACAATATCCCTCAAAACCCCATACAGAAAGTGACAGCTTAGTGGGGCTGAAGAGTAAGGCCTGATACATTCTCCTTTTAATTTACCAGTACTAATGATTTTGGTTAGGTTTGTGTGCAGAGAAAATAAAGTGAGAAAGTCATGAAAAACAAATTATTAACTGTGAAATTATCTTTTGTTTTCTTTTTAATTCAACATTAGAGATCATAGCCCCAACAAAGACAGATTTTTTTCCTTCCTACTTAAAAGCACTCTTTCCTATTGATGTTTAGTGCTTATAATAACCACAAGGGATGTGTTTTGTTTGCATCCATGTAAGCTGCCTTCATTTAAAGGGTTCAATGCTATAGCCCTGGAGGGCAATTCATTTATTTAGTTGCCTTTGGTAGAAATGGTTTCTGGGCACTTCAGAGGAATATTGATTATTCAGCCCACTAAACTATTTGCAGAAAGGCAGATGAAAACCACTTGTGCCTTTCATAAAAATCTTTTCAATTATAGTTGAAAGAGTTTTATTTACACCTGCCGATGCTACCATTTATGTCTATGTTTTACTTTCTGCAGTTTACCTTCACTCTATAGTATCTTTAAATAGTGTAGGTCACAGTGATTGTGGTAAACTCATGGGGAACTATGGGACTCTCATGAGAGACAGTTTTAGTTCCATTTTGAGAGAGTCATTAGAGTATTGGCCAATATGTCAGGTCCTCGAATAACATCATTTCGTTATAACATTGATGAGATGCCATAGGAACTTAACTCTTGTTTTTATCAATTAGACTATGGTAAAATTGGTTTTCTTACATGTCATTTTGCTTAATGTCAGTGACAGTATTGATGACTTAGTGAGGATTTGTTGTATTCCAGTTCCAATCCTCAAAGTAGGATTGCATGTCTCCGCCCACCCGAGGTAGGGAGTGGTCATGAGGCTTGCCCTGATGGAGAGATGGATGTGGAAGTTGTGTGTGTCACTTCTACACAAAAGATTTAGGAGCAAGTGGGTACTTTACCACTTTCTCTTTCTTACTGCCATCATGAATAGCTATGATTCAGACAGTGGTTTTCCTTCGGCCTGGGTCCCAGACAGAGAACCATAAAGAAGTGAAAAAAAGCTCCCACTGATATTTGATAGACATGTGGCATAATTATAAACCTTAGCAGTTTTAAAATATGAAGATTTGGGGGCTGTTTGTTATAGGAGCATAAACCTACACTCTCTTATTGCACCTTTTGTTTTTTTAAGACTTGAGAAGAAATAGCTTATAACTGCCAATTAAAAGAATATATTTTAAGAGTTACAATAATCAAATGAAAGCATTATCTTTATCTAAATGGAGCAAATTAATTTAAGTTCTTTATTTATATAATGATCAATCTAGTTGCTTCTCTCTCTTAGTAGTATCTTTGTTATTAACTAGAAAGGGAAATCATGGGAGCTTTTGGGCTACAAACTGCCATTGCTACTTTCATTTTGAGATTTTTTAATGCCACTTTTATTACTAAAGAACATGAGTCCCTGAATAAGTCACTTCACTTTTCCTTACTATGGAGTAGGAATAGATTAAAGCAATAACGTTCCGTGCTTAATGCATAGTTCACAGAAATCGATAAGAAAACTAAGTGGAATCTAGAACTCAAGTCTTTTAGCTCCTCTTCTAATTTCTGAAAAGTGTTACAAAAGCTTAAAGAACTTTTTTTAAAAGGGCGTATCTTATGAGAGAGAGGCCTAAAGTGAAAGAAAGAGGATTTTCAAAAAACTTAAAATATTAGAAATTTGTGTATTTTTATGTTTTTATTTTTGTTTTTATTTATTTTTAAGTGAATGATTAAAGTATAATCTACATATGAACAATGCACAAGTCCTAAGTGAAGAGCCCAGTGAATTTCCTTTCACAAAGTGAACACACTTGTAACCAGCACCCAGAAACCCTCCCTGTCACAGGGTTACCACCACCCTGACTTCTACTAGGCTGACTTCTAACAGTAGAGATTAATTTTGCTGCTTTTTAACTTTATTTAAGAGTACCGGGTATATCTTTTTGTGCCTTGCCTCTAACAGTAGATTTATCTGTGTCTTTGCATGAAGCCATAGTTTGTTAATTCTACTTGCTCTGTAGTACTCTACTTTATGAGCTTACCTCAATCCATCCATCTCACTGGGAGGGACACTTAATATGTTTCTAGGTTTGGGATGTTATTAATTGTGGACACTTTAATTCATGTCTTTTGATTGATAATATTTTCTTATATTTTCAGGTTTAGATTTTAGGAGGTAGATATCCTTAGACCTAAGTAAAAAGGATCTAGTTCTGTGGCAAAAGATTACACTTTGGAGCATCTCCCTAGGGATGGAGGGAAGGAAGCAGTTCTATAGTACCAGGGAAGGGGAAGTGGGGCGGGGGGGACAGGGAGAGAGGGAGCAGAAGCTCTGTGAGTGCTGCTGAGCTCTACCACTCCCAACAGAAAGGCCATTGTCCCTTTAATCCTTGAACCCTTAGGCAATGACACCATTTGGAATTCCCAAGAAGCATTTTCTGGAGCAGAATTGTGTCAAAGTAGGAAGTTAGCAAAAAATGGTAGCTGCTTAGATGGAAAATATTTTTTCTAGACTTGCTATTCAACATTGAATAGACAATTTGTAGACAAATACAATATGTCAAATACTAAATAAAAATGCATTAAAATTCATAAGGGAGCAATCGCCAATTCACCTGATTCCACCGTTGATAGATATTGAAACTCGCAGCCCTCCCTTCCACCAAATCCAGTGTTGGGTGTGTAATCATATTTAAAAATTGTAGCTGATCCTTAAGTATGACTTTTCCTTTCTTATTTTCTTCAAAAAAACCATAAAATTATGAGAGAATAAATAAGAGGAATGCTCATAAGCTGGTTAGTTCAAATGTCATACTTGTTCTTGTTCTTGAAATTTAGGGATTTTTTTTGGTCTCCCCAAATACAAAAGCCTTCTATTGTCAATCCATCCCATTTCACCCTGAATCTTTTATCATGTTTTTCTTTATGCATGTTTTAGTGAGCCAAAAGAAAGCAGTTATTTAGTTCAGTTAATGTAACTCATTGAGTATTATTATCCCTGTTTTGTGGATAAGAAGACTGAGGCTCCGTGAGGTTATGACCTGTGGCTGAAAAGATACAAAGTTGATATTTAGACAAAGCCTACTCTTGTCTTCCATTTTTCCACTTAGGGCTGTCTGTGTTGAGACTTATATTCTCAACCCAAAACTGTAGAGGTTGAAAAAAGGGTGCCTGGTATTCTGAGAGCACTGGTTCATATTGGAAGGCTATTTTGCCCCCCTGTACGCCAGGGGATGTTTGACAGTATCTGGAGATAGCTGGAGTGAGAGAGATACTACTAAAACTAGTGAGTAGAGGTCAGAAATACTGCTAAACATCTTCTAATACACAGGACAACCCCACAACAAAGAATTATCTGGTCCAAAATAGCACTGAGGTTGAGAAACCTGCCTTACAGAGTATTTGCACATCATAATGATGCTTATTAAACCTCATAGAGTGATAGCTAGATTGCATCTGAAGGGGCAATGAAGGATAGTTGAAAATATATCAAGTGTTGGAAGATCTTTTCTAGTCCCAGGTCCAATGTTAACTAGCCTCCTCGTGTTATACAAAGAGATGCTCTAAATCTCAATTACCCTATGAGTAATGGGTGATAATAGTATCCATCTTATCTATTTATTTACTAATTCATTAAATTTTTTATTTATTACCTACTATATGTTAGACACTGATTATGTAACAGGAAACAAAGTAGGCGTTGCCCCTGCCTTTAGGTAACTTAGTGGTAAACAGAGATAAGATAAATAGAACTATGAGATGCTCTAGAGCAGGAGGGGGTCACTAAGCCCTGTGCTGTGGACTGGTACTGGTCCATGGCCTATTAGGAACCTGGCCACACAGCAGGAGGTGAGTGGCCAGCAGATGAGTGAAGCTTCATCTGTATTTGCAGTAGCTCCCTGGAGCTAGCATCAGTGCCTCAGCTCCACCTCAGATCATCAGGCATTAGATTCTCATAGGAGCACCAGTCTCCAGTACGAAAAAAGGTTGGGGACCACTGCTCTAGAGAAAGAACACCTAATCTTTTCCTGCATAGTCAGGGAAAGATTATCTAAGCTGATACCTGGAGAACAAGTTATTAGGCAGGCAAAGGAGAAGATAAGAAAGTAGAGAGTACATGTTTGCAAAACCCCGGAAGTGAGAAAGAGAATAGGACATTCAAGGAACTGGAAAACGTGCAGTATGATTAAAGTGTAGAATACAAAGTGAGGACTAAGAGGTGTGCCTGGGGAAGGAAGCTGAGGTCAGCTGTTGAAGGGTTTTGTGTGCCAGGCTAAGGAATAGAAACTTCAGCCTGGAGTAAAGGGGGAATAAATGAAAGATTTTAAAAGGATGACATGGTCAGCTTTGAGTTTTAGAAAGTTCATTCAGGCTGCAGAGTGAAAAAACAGATTCTAATGACTATGGACTGGGAGACCAGATGGAAGTTTACTGTTGCTCCAGCAAGAGGCAGCCTCAACTGGGGTAGAGGCAATGGGATAGACAGAAGTTAATGCATTTAAGAGAAGATCAATCAATTCCTGTTATTGAGGGGTTTTTAATAAATCCCTATGTCAGAGCAGTAAAGTTTCCAGAATGAGGCACGACTACCTCTGCTATGTCTAGAAGCTGGAAGTATCTGCAGACAACTCACCAGACTGGATTCTTGCAGGGCCTGTATCTTTGTCTCATTAATGTGAAGTCTTTATAGTATATGACTGACAGGGCCTATATCACATGCCTGTATTCAAATTGCAGGGGATTTTAGAAAAATATCTGGCTTCTTCCTGGGAAGAACACCCTAAACTTAGGAAGGATGTTGAAGAAAGAAAAAAAAAATATGTGCTACAGCAGCAGTCCCCAGCCTTTTTGGCACCAGGGACTGGTGCTCCTATGAGAATCTAATGCCTGATGATCTGAAGTGGAGCTGAGGTGGTGATGCTAGAGCTGGGGAGCAGCTACAGATACAGATGAAGCTTTGCTCCCTTGCCTGCCACTCACCTCCTGTTGTACCAGTCTGTGGCCCGGGGATTGGGGACCCCTGTCCTATAGTAGCCATGGAAAGTAATTTGTTAGAGCCTATTTAGAAAGCAAACCTGAAAATACCTTTCAAATTAAATCATTCTTCCTCAAAAGCCCTACTTCTCAGAATCTGTTCCATGGAAGTAAAATTACCCAAATATAAGAGAATATATACATAAGGATATTACAGTAGTATTGTTCGTTGTGGCAAAAATTTGATAACAAAGTGAATGTCTTTTACTCCTCTGTGATGTCTCAGAAAGAGTTACTATGTTTATTCCATTAAATATTCAGTCAATAAAAATAACTGAGTTAGAGATAAATCAATTGGGACTGGAACTCTGAAAGGCTGGGAGGGATGTGCTGGGGCACCTCAAATAACTTTCTTCATGTTTAACATAGATCTTGATTTGTACCATCTCCCAAGGGATGAAAATTGGAGGGGTTTTACCACTGGCTTGCTCCTCTTTCTCATTCCAGATAGAAATTTCTGCATATTTAGCTCCTAATAGCTGCTTTACTTAGGAATGAAGTGACCACTGATAACCGGAAAGGTACCAACCTTAGTTTACCCAGCTTCCTACAGAATTCTGACTCCTGACCTAGGCTCTACCCTATATCACATTTGAGCCAAGCATGCTCTGTGACTCAATCCCATCCTGGAAGCATGGTCCTCCCAGAAAAGCACTCGAAACAAATCCCTTATATGAGCAGAAAGTCTTCTGCCTACAATTTCCTGACTCCCTGGGTAACAGCTTGGTTGTAACAGCTTTGTGGTCTGTTTTAGTGTTCTTGGGTTTCTATAACAAAACGCCAAAGCCTGGCTGGCTTAAACAACAGACACTTATCTCTTACAGTTCTGGAGGCTGGAAGTCCAAGACCAAGGTGCCAGCAGATTCGGTTCCTGGTGAGGGCCCTCTTCTTGGCTCACAGACAGCCACCTTCTCATTGTGCCCCTCTCACGTGGTAGAGAGGGAATGCTCTAGTGTCTCTTCCTCTTCTCATGAGGGTGATCATTCCATCATGGGCTCTCTATACTCATCTAAACCTAATTGCCTCCCAAAGGCCCCACCTTCAATTACCATCAAATTGGGAGTTAGAGCTTCAACATATGAATTTGGGAAAGACACAAACATTCAGTCCAGTGCATGATCTCTGAGGCATCTCAGTGTGGTCATCGAGAACATAGGCTCTGAGACCAGACTAAATCCTGCTGCTGCTGCCACTTACCAGCCATGTGAACTTGGGCAAATTTCTTAGCCTTTCTGTTCCCCAGTCTCCTCGTCTATAAAATAGGTTAGAAGCAGTATATACTTCATAATGTGGTTATGAGAATAAATTAGTTAATATATGTAATGGCTGTAGTGCCTTGGCCATACAAAGAGCTTAATACATGTGATTATCATTATTATCTTTTGGATCCAGGTATGTCTTAAATTAATCTCTTCTCGAAATACTCAACCTTGTTGGAGTACCCCAACAGCTTTCTTTCTATCCCAGCCTTTGGTTGAACCTCCCAGTTTAAAAATAAACAAAGCTGTGTTTATTACACAAACAATGTTATAGTAATGGGGATTCATGAAGGATATGTCTGAAATTCCTGGAGGTAGAAGAGGAAGGGAGGAATTTCAAAAGTTCTCCCCAGCCATTCCAGTTTTGCGATGGTATGACAGGCGCTGTACCCTAGAACTGTTCTGCACTTGTAGTGTTGCTATTTTCCATTTTCAGAAGCTCTATTTAGCCATTGTAATTTGTGGCTTTCTTCAAAGCTAAGTATAGAGCAAAACATAATAATGCACACTAGCGCATGCTGAGTTGAAACTAGTGTTCTCTCACCAAATTCTCTTGTGAGTTTTAATAACTTTTAATTTCTCTGTTACTTTCCAATATTGTATACCTGTTCCAGAAGTACTCACTTTGTCTTTCCTAAATTACCTTTCCTATGCTAAGAAAATGACCAAATTATTCTGCTCCCATCCTCCTTCCACGCCTCTATTTTTTTGGTTTTCAGCTCCCATTCTGGGTTTGTAACCAATTTAGCAGTTGTTGATCACAGCAAGAGGCTATAACTGAGTCGGTACTGAAGATGGAATGACTTGTGAGAACATTTTATTAGAGGGAAACCATTTCCTGGACACAGGGAGAGAGAACAAGCAGGACCATACATACTCATTGCACTTGCTTGGAAACTAATAGAACAGTTGCCAAAGTAGAGTTAGCTTGCCTTATTTTCTTTGACTCCATGAGATACTTTTTTTTTTTAATTTTTAAAATTTATATTAGCTTCCAACAGAAGGCAGGAAAGTTCCTTGTCTGGGTTGAGGCATGGACACTGTGTTTGGAACATATGTCCTCAGAAAGAGCAAAATATTAATTCTTAGCATGCCATGAGAACTCAGAAAAACATGAATTAAAATCTACAGACAGAAAGAAAAAGCCATGCTTAGAAAAGACTATGTGTTGGTCAATGGTTACGATATGGCTGCTTTTACAGATTATGTGTAAACATGGCTGTTTCCATATTTGGATCTTCCTACCAAATATTTTAAAGTATCAATATAAAAAGAATAAGTAGCTGGAGTTGAAGTTTAGGATGAAAGGGGCAGGAGACACTTCCTCCTCACTGGAATGTGAGAGGCTCTGGGGTGCTCCAGGAACGTCTGAGATGCTCTTCTACCCATATTCCCTCCGGACACGATTGCCTACATCTTCTTGAGCACTCTGTATTCTCCAGCACCTCTGTGCCTTTGTTTTCTCTGCTGAAGCATCTCTTCCTACAGGTGCACTCACTGTCCCCACCCAGACCCTATTCAAACAATGCCAAGTCTTCTGCTAGCTAGAGAAGCTAATCCCACCCATCTCCGCATTCCCATGACTCTCTTCATGCTTCGCTTACTGTCACATTCCAGTGTCAATGCTTTTTCTAAAATTAGACACAGAGTGAGGGTTTTGGGTATAAGAAGCTATTTGTGAAGAGATACCAGGAAGCACTTTGAGGGAGTAGAAAGTGAGACCAAGAAAAGAGAAAAGCCAATAACGATGTTTTAATGAACGGGTTAATGCTGTGAGCAACTGGGGCTCAAACCCATTGGAGAACCCCTGAGAGTCTGGGTGGCACATGCTCAAAAGTCTCCTATTGAAGGGCAAAAAACCTCCCATTGGATTTGAATTCTGGAGATGTTAATCCTCTGACATTTCTAGTCTGCTCTAACTGCTGAGCTGCTCAGCGGCTAAGGAATGCCTTCATGTGGAGAGATGCTGGAAGCAACAGCCTCTAGGAGAACTATCCAGAGTGGGAGGAGGGGGAGGTTGATGAGATATGGACTTGACAAGGACAACGTGCTACAATAACAGTTGTGCATGTTCTTTGAGGGCAGGGAATGAACTTTATGCACCTTTATATACCCCAAATACCCAACACGTAGTCTGGTACCTAGCAGGTGCTCAATCAATATTAAATAAATAAGGCTGATTAACATTTAATATATCTGATAAATCAATGGTACTTAAACAAATATGTATTGAAATACTGACTGTGTGCCAGAAAGTAATCAGATGGGCCTTGTCTCTGACCCTGGGAAGCTGACAGTCCTACAGAAAAGATAGGCAATAAACAAATAATTACTATGAGGGTGATGAGCGTATTGACTGACACCATCAATGTATTTATCGCTCACTGGCACCACCCCTATCACTCATTGGTACAAAATCTATCATTTGATTCTCAGCAGATTATATTTTTATCTTCTGAGAAGGGGGAGTTTATTTATTTCCATAGAGTGTAGGGACAGAGAATAACTTTGATGAAGTTCTTTTGGTGTCATTTCATATTCTGAGTGAATGGACTTGTATTTAAAATAGATATAAAAGGAAATGATAAATGAAAATGTAGAAACACAGCCTACTGATTCCTTTCCGTTTTTTTTTTTTTTCTTGAAAAGATCTGTTAAAATAGCTAAGTAGATTCTTAATTCAAGAAACCAGCGGCAAAAGTGTATTTTCTTGCCTTGCTTGATAAATAATATTCAATGAATGCTAAAAAGAAGCTAGAAAAAGAAAGAAAAAGTGCCCCCCTAACAGTGGGCTTGTCCTGATTTCAATATGAGATGAAGAGGCTAAGCAATATAACCAACAGAACTGTTGATCACAGTATTTTAGTTTTCCGGAACTTTAGGTTAAGAGTGAACCATAACATAAACTGTAGACTTTAGGTGATAATAATGTGTCAATGTACATTCACTGATTGTAACAAACATACCACTGTGGTGAGAGATGTTGATAGTCGGGGAGGCTGTCCGTATGTGGGGACAGGGAGTACATGGGAATTCTCTGTACCATCTGCTCAATTTTGCTGTGAATCTAAAACTCCTCTAAAATATAAATTTTATTAATTAAGTAATGATTGAATTGTTAGAAATACAAACCTGTATTTTGTCAAATTAAAAAGAATTTTTTTTTGAATCATGGTACAGCTAATTAACTTTAGGGTGACATAATTTGACATGAGAATTCATGATGCCTTTTTACTTTTATATTTAAACTAAATATAGTTCAATAAAGTACTTATTATGGATTCTACTGCTACTCACTTTGACAAGTACTATTGAGAAATATTAATCTTAAAATACATCATTCAGAGATGCTACATCATCTTTATTCATGAAATTATGTTCCCAGGAACAGTCTAGATTTCATTTACACAATTGTGCTTCCCTGCATTTCATTTCCAAATCTGTATTCTCTGTCTCTCTTCCTAAGCATACCAAGGGCTCCACAATGGTACATGACTTACAGTATACATATGGAGAATAGTCTTAAATTGCTTTGGACTTTAAGTTCAGAGTATATATTGCTGTGTAATTGTTAAACTATTTATGTATTATTCTAAATACAGATAATAACTGTTTTAGCAGTGTTATCTATCAACAAAAGAATTTTATCTACAGGGAGATTAGGTAACTGAATGATCATCTTGTGCCAGACTTTGTAAGAATAAGAGAATGTAGCAAATTTGGGGGCCAGCTCTCACCTAACTCCTCTTTAAATTCAGAGAACATTTCATTGATACTACTGATGCCTTCTCCTGCAATTTATCCTGAATAACACACAGTTTTTTTAAAGTAGATTACCAAGACTTTTGTTTTTATCTTTTTTCTTCCTACTTTGTTTTTAGTAAGCATGCATTATGGATGCAATGAAAAGTTTTTGGGGCCGGAAATTTGTTTGTGTATTTGTTTGAAAAGCATATGGATGAAAAATTTCACTCAGGAATTCTTACCCGCTTTTGTTCTATGAGCCCCTTTGATAGTCTGGGGAATCCTACAGACATCTTCCCAGAAGATATGGAAAAAAGAAATGCTTGCTATTGAATAGAAAGTAAGCCTGGGTAACACCTTGAACTGAGTTAGGGCAATGAATGAATGAATGAATGAATGAATGAGCAAACAAGGGAAAAGAAACTGGTAAAGGATTTTCATGAAGCTCTTGAAAAGCTTCTGATGGAATGCTGCTTCTGCTGCTTTGTTACAACAAATACCCTTTTAGGTAGTCGCAAGCGCATCTTTTTCATCATATGAGCATTCCAACCAGGACATTTTAAATAGTAAATGTCCCATTTTCCATAAGGCTGGTTTAATTAGCAGACATTCACAGAAGAGAGGTTAGACCCTGACATTGCTCCCAGTGTGTCCCTCTCCGCTGGGGACTTCAAGCTGAACATCATCAAAGGCCTTGCCAGGGGCTTATGGCTTAAGTATATCAAAATTACTTGGACTTGGCATTTGGCGGGGCCCAGGGCATCTGGGAGCAAGATAGGAATTCACAATGAGAAAGTTACTTGCGGCCTGTGTTAGAGATCCTTTCAATTAAAGCTTTTAACATTTTTCACAAGCAACCCCCAGGGATTCAGTCATTCTCATCATTGTCTTTGATGGATGGCAGGTTTGAAGGACAGCAAGTGACTTACTCAGCTCACTGCAAACACTCAAAATTCAGATACTCTTCCTTCTACAGAAAGCTCTCTATGCTTCTGACAGAGACATAGAACAAGAAGCTTTAAGAAATGTTAAGCTTTAAGCTCTATTAATTGTTTACTTAAATAAATGCATAAACACAAACTCCAGCAGAAATTGTTCCTGTTGTTTGTTTTTGTCTTTGAGTCATTAAAGATGAAGAGAACAATGTCCTGTGGTCTTTTCAGAAACTGGGCGGCAACCCTGTGTTAGCAGCAGAACAGCCCTGATTAACATCCCAGCCTGGCTACTTAGCGTGTGATTCTTGGCAAATTGCTTAACTTCTCTAAGTCCCCTTCTCCTCATCTCTGCAATGGGGGCAAAATACCCATCTCATAGTTTTCATTCTGATGCAAAAGAGTGACCTAGTCAGTACCTAAAGTGTAGTCGCTATTCATGGGTCTAACGATGAGGAATCATGTGTATAAATAATGCTATGTATGTATATATGTACATAAAAGTATGTATGTGTGTGTGTGTATGTATGTATCCATCCACACATATCATATACGTATATATGAACCAACGTTTAAGAACTGAAAAATTACATGCGAAAATTTTAGATTTTCTGTTTCTTTTGAAAGTAAAATCAGAAGATCTGGCAACATTGGGCTGCATCTGAGTGGCAACTGCCCCTTGAGTAATGGCAAAATTGTGCACAGTCCCAACACTTCCTGGACAACTTCTCTTATTCTGAGACCAACACTTCGGGCATTTGACTGCACCATTTTCTGTCTGCACCAATGCCCCTCCCTACCCTATTCCATAAGTCTTGTGGCAAGAATTCTTCAGAAAGGCAGAAGCAAACTCCAGCTGAAAATAGACTGGGGGTGAGTATTTGCTTTCAATGAGGGACCTTTTTTGTCTCAACTTTTTGGGTAGTTAAACTTGGTAGACAGGGATTCAGAGGAGATGAGCCAGTTCTTTAAATTAAAAAATATTTCTGGCCTAACCCTGTTCAACAAGGTCCTCCCCTCTCCCTTTCTCCATAGTCACCTGGTTGAGCAAATGGTGTTGCTGGAGGTAAGGAGGAAGCAAGGTTCCCAGGGCATATTTCAGCTGAGACAGTGCTTCTCTATCAGTGTGTCAATAACTTGTGAGGCTTTTTGTTTCAGTTGTCACAATGATTGCAGGGCACCACTTGTGTTCACTGGGTCCAGCCAGGGTGGAAGATCCTCTGAAATGTGCAGGAAAATCCTCCACAATAAAGGATTTGCTATATCCTCCACAGTTTTTGAATGGCTTGCCAGTTATTCATATAGGTGAAAAACTTAATTATAATTAATCTGAGCTCAGAACCCAACTCCATTATACATACAAAGTGTTCTCAAATTATTTTAATAGGCACCGAATTTTTTAGTTTAGGTACTGTGTAAATTTAGGGAGGGGTGTACTTTCTTTGTTTGGAAATTTACCAGGAGTTGGTCTCTACTTCAGAAACTATGTGAAAGCATCACCGTTCGGTATACTTGGACTGAATTCAACCAACTGAGTCAGTCTGTCTGTACAGGTGCCTCATTCAGGGTGTTGTTACCAATGGTGGCAAATGTCTGATTACTTCATCAAGGATAATGTGAGGAAAATTGTGTACTTCAATGGATGTACAACAATTCCCAAACTGTGCACTATTGACAGCACATCCCTCTGGGTTGTCTGATTCTGATTCCATGGGAGCTATTTTACAACTCTATAAAATGCAGCTGATAGCAATGCAAAATAACTTTTGTTTGTAGACATCCAAATTCTATCTTGTCTAGTAGAGGTTCAATTAACCTCTCTTCCCTACTGTTGAAGAAATTAGTTTTGCCTACACTTGTATCATTATAATATTCCTGATCTATAAATGTGTTATTCTTTGGTTTCTCTCTTAAACAGGTTATAATATTTGCATAGGTCCACAGTTATTAGTCAATTAAAATATGTTCATTTTTATATCTGAATGAGTCATGATTTTACTTGTGTTTTTTTTTTAATTATCTTTTAACAGTAGTCTTGTCTGGGTATTTGCAAATTGAGATATATATCTTATTGAAAATTCTTTTCATTCTCCTTTTATAATAGAATGTTATCTTTATTTTTAATATGTAATATATAAATATCATTTCAGCATAGTAAAAAGGGTGTTCAAATATTTGTTATAAAATGGAATATGGAGTCTAAAAGAGTTGCAATCACAGATTCTATCAGAGATTCTCTGAACAAGCTCACATATGTAACTGATCAGCTGGGTCATTGTTTTTCCTAGTCAGATAGAAGTTCTAGAGCTCTAAGCTATTTAGAGCAACCACAAAGTGTGAATTGTTTTGGAAACCACTCCCCTTTCCCCAATTCAAGCCTGGCTTAGATAGGACAGTTATAAAATAGCCATTTATAAGTACCACTGACCCCAATTTTTTTTATTCAATATTTCCCCCCCCACATCATCAAAGCCAAGAGTATTCCAAACAAACTGCATTATTTGGCTATCTTAGGTAATGTCAAAAAAGATCAAATGAAGGCACTTTTCCTAACTGCCTTTTCTTGATACATATTTTTTTTATCTCAAGATGAGAACTCCCTGTCCCAGAGTGTGCATTCCCCAAATCACTTCCAGGGAATCGTAACCCTGACTGCGGCCCTGCAGTAAAGTCTTAGCCCTAACTATTGTACTACTTCACCTGATGTGACATTTTAGAATCCAGAAAGAATGGAGTTTCAGGTTGAAACTTCTTTAAGCTCAGGAAGAAACAGTGAAGATGCTCACCCATCTCGATGCCATAAATTTCACTCCTAGCTGCTACCTGGGAATGTCTTCAGCTGACAATGATGAATGAAAGAAAAAAAATCACTCCTGGTTGTTTACTACTAAAATATCTTTATTTTAAGATATTGTCTTTTTTATTATTATTAAATAAACATTTATACCCCCCCAAAAGTACAGAAGAGCTTGGCAAATAAAAATAAACTTTAGAAAATTTATAAGCCTGGTTTATATATCACTGTATTTAGAGGATAATTCTCATATATTTTTTTACCTACCAAAGGAACATGCATAATAAATGAAACTAAGCTTGGCAGGAAATCTATCAATAAGGTTAATTTAAAGCGTAGGCAGGATAGCAAATCTCCATATGGATATCAAGGAGATTGTACTTGTTTCAAAACCAACTGACTTTCAGAAGTCTGAATATGCCTCTCTGAAGAACCAGAGAAAAGGAAATCCCAGCAACTTAAACATCTACATACCCATTCTGATGATTGTCATGTGGGACTTCATTTTTAAGATCACCTACAATATAGGAGCAAGGCTGAAGCTCGATATGGGGACTTGCTGGTGAGCAGGAAGCTCTAGACGTAGGTGGCCCGGTTACAAACTCTGGCACCATCATTCTCAAACCCTATGATTTTGGCTGAGATACAACAATTCCCAAAGCCTCAGTTTCTTCATCTATAAAGTAATGACAGCATACAGTGTGTATAATGTTGTGTAATGTATACATGGTTGAAATGACTATACTTTTAAATAATCCATAAAAAATTCTTATTATTGTGTCTGGCATTATTATAGTTATAAAATATTTAAGACTTGATATTTTAATATCATAAATTGGTGAGAGGGGTATGCGTGCAGCAATATGGGAGAGCATCATTTTAGAGAATAATGACTTCAGAAGAGCAGCACCTCCAAAAAGGAGATAAGAAAATAAGATAAGGCCTCAGAAAATATCAGAAAGTTTTGGTTTTCAACATAAACAAACTCGGTTTTCCCCAGGGCTTTACTCTTTTATTGGCCTAAGTTCTCCATCAAAGACTGTATTGGAGAAGACCCTGAGTTACACAAGGTGTCGTTTTTCCAATGGGGAAAGGACAGTCTTTTCAAAAAATGATGTGGGAAAACTGGATATCCACATGCAAAAGAATAAAGTTGGATCCTTATTTTATACCATATACAAAAATTAACTCAAAATGGATTAAAGACCAAAATATAAGTCCCAAAAGTATAAAACTGAGAAGAAAACATAGGGAGAAATCTTCATGGCATTGTGTTGGCAATAATTTCTTGGATATGACACCAAAAGCACAGGCAACAAAAGCAAAGTTAGACAAATGGGACTATGTCCAATTTAAAAACATTGTCTATTAAAGGAAACAATCAACACAACAAAAAGGCAACCTGCAGACTTGGATAAAATATTTGCAAGTCATATATCTGTTGAGTTAATATCCAGAATATACAAAGACCTCTTATAGCACAACAGCAAAATACTGGATAGCTTGATTTAAAAATGTACAAAAACTTGAACAGACATTTCTCCACAAATGGTCTACTAATAGTCAACAAGCATATCAAAAGTTGCTCAACATCACTAATCATCAGAGAAATTCAAATCGAAATCACAATGAGCTATTACCTCACACCCATTAGGATGGCTGCTGTAAGAAAGAAAAATAAAAAGAAAGGAGGGAGGGAGGGAGGAAGAAAATGTATTAGTGAGGATATAGAGAAATTGGAATGCTTGTGCATTGTTTGTAGGATTGTAAAAGGTACAACCATTATGAAAAAGAGTGAGGAAGTTTCCAAAAAATTAAATAGAACTACCATATGATCTAGCAATCCTACTTCTCAGTATATATCCAAAAGAACTGAAAGCAGGGTCTTGAAGAAATATTGGCACACCCATTTTCATAGCAGTATTATTCACAATAGCCAAGAACTGGAAGCAACCCAAAGGTCCATTGACAGATAAATACACACAAAAAATGTGATATATAAATACATTAGAATATTATTCTCTCTTGAAAAGGAAGGAAATCCTGTCATGTTTCAAAATGGATAAATCTTGAAGACATATGCTAAGTGAAATAAGCCAGTCACAAAAATACAAATATTGTATAATTCCACTTATATATCTAAAGTAGTCAAATTTATGGAACCAAAGTAAAACGGTGGTTACTGGGTGGAATGGGAAAAGAGGAGTTGTTACTTAAAGGGTATAGAGATTCAGATTTGAAAGGTGAGAAAGTTCTTGGAGATCTATTTCACAACAATATGAATATACTTAACACTACTGAACTGTACACCTAAACATGTTTAAGATGGTATATCTCATGTTCTTTTATAACACAATAAAAAATAAAGAGTTAAATGAGATGCATGTAAAGGATTTGGGGGTGTGCTTGGCATGTACAAAGTGTACATTAAATACAAATTATTAGCTAATAGTAGGGTTATCAAATGCTAATCCTCCAACATGGTTCTTTCTTTACTACCCCCTCCTCATCTGTTTCCCCATAGGAACGATATGTTCCTTCTCAGTCTGCACTTGTAGTCTGTCCTGTTTCATAACTATGCTTACACCTTTGCACTTTGTATTGAAGGCAGGAGCAGTGGGTTGCTTAACATTGTGTTTTGTTCCCTGAGTTCTATCCAGTGTCATCAATATAGTAGGTGTGTACTTTTTTAAAAGTTTTTTTTCCCCTCTCTATTATGAGTATAGCACATCACTGATGCAGAAAATATGAACAATAGTAAAGTAAGAAATGGGGGAAAATATAATACAAAGTCTCACCACTTAAAAGCAATCACACTTAATACTTTTTTTAGTAACTATTTCCTGAAATAAACAGAGTAAAAATAAAATGCTAACTGCTTGAAAAAGAAGGCAAGAATTTAATATACACGTAAATTGAATTGTTTCCTCTGGGAATATTTTAGAGTAGGTTGAGGGACCTGGTAGCCAAGAGCTTGATAGAAAGTTGTAATAAGAGAGCCAGTATAACTATGATAATACAAATATAGCTCTTTTAGTTAATATTATTTTGGATGCAGTCAAAAGAATCTCGCTCTAGTAATTAAGGCAGAAAGATAAATTAATTGGTGTCAAATTTCAAAAACTAAAACATAACTCTCCTACCCAATGATACAGTGTCAAAGATTTATTTAACTAATTAATAAGGGAAATAGCAGGATGGTAAAGCTGGTTCAAAGGAGGATACAAGAGATTGATAAGTGCATGGTCAGCAAAAGATAGGGTACTGGAATCAAGCCAAAATAGATGCAAAAAAACAAAGCAATATAACTATAGCTTCCATGGATATCTATTCCATGGGACAAAATGATTTGCATTTCTATTAGACAAAAATCATATGCATCTTAATTAGGTAATATCAAACTTTTAGGAAACTGGGCCAGAAACAATAGTCTATTGTGGGCAAAAGTTCCTTCTCTACAGTGTCACGTGACCCTTAGACAGGTCTAATGGACAGTTCAATATGACATCAAAAGGTGTGCAATCATTCATCCTCTTACTGTATTTCCAAAGGTTTGATAATTTTTTGAAATTGGTAGCCTCAAGTCACTGAATAATCATTACTGGTAAGTATTGAATATGTACCGTGGCCTGTACTAAATGCTTCATACCTAATGTCTTGTATAATTCTCATAACAACCCTTTGAGTAGGTACTATTGTTCCTGCATTTTACAGGTGAGCAAGCTAAGGTGTAGAAAGTTACATAATTTCCCCTGGGTTATTGGGCTGATAAAGTGGCAAAGCCCAGACAGGGCTCAGATTTGTCTGAACAGTCCTAATTCCAAACAGGGAACTCCAAAGTGGATGCAGGCACTCCAGGAAGTAACCTGAGATGAGGAGTTGGAGTGCAGCGGGGAAAAGAGCAGAATTCTCACTGAGCATGACTTAAACTCTCGTTCTTTATCTTTCCTTTCAGATGCATGCTTTATGACATGTATATTAGTGAAGTAGCACATATGAAGCTACTGAGTGAATACATACATGTATTAAGGGGACACAAAAAGGCTTGGAGCCTTCTTCTGTAAAGACTTTCAGTTCACTGGGACCACGAGTTACTTGCATTTTCACATTCGCTGCTGGACATTTCTGACTCACTTCTCTAACCTCACTGAACTTATTTCTCAAAACATTTAAATTTAGATTCTAGCATCTTGCTATGTGGATGGAGAGTCCATAGCTCCTTGCAGTGTGAGGAGATGCAGCATTTCCGTATCTAGAGAGATTAGCAGATGCTTGAAGGCATTCCTCTTATGCACTTACCGGGAAGTCCTGGAGAAAGTAAAATCCACTTCTCCTTCCCTCTATCCCTGTGAAGGGAAAAAAAGTTTGCTGTGAGATGGAGAGTGACTCACACATGATTCTCAAGTTCTTACTCAGGGCTTTTAGAAATCACGTATGTGAGTGACAGAAGTGATCTGAAGACAAAGGAAACCACCGGCTCCAAGCCTTAGAAAAGCAAAGGGCAATGAAGGCTAAACACAGAGTCCATGGGAATTCAGGAGATTTGCTTTTAGAGCAAAGTGCCAGCATTGTCTCCAAAGCCAAACTGAGGAAACGCCCAGAGCTTTTAAAGCAAAGCACTCCAAGTGTGCTATACAGCATCAGTATTATTCGGCATTTTCTGAAATTACTAGTTATACTCAGTTGAATAAATGCTCCTAAATGCAATTAAGAATGTATTTATATTAAGTTCATGGATGAGCTCAGAAAAATACTCATTATCTTGTCTCTGGGAGGTACTACACATACTCAGAGGCTTTGTGTTCTTACCACAGTTGTAGTAGGGGAGAACACAGCTCCCAGCCCAGCTGGGAATGCCTTTTCAGCTCCTCTACACCCACACACAGACCTCATCACCCATACTTCCTTTCCCAGCTTGGAAGCCTTCACTGAGAAAGCCGCAAATGGTGAGGTTGGGAAATGCAGCTTCCTACCTGGTCCCACATGCACCCGCCAAAGCAAATGGCCTCAGGGACTTGTAAGTGGTGGCCCAATTGGAGAGTGTGGCCCCAGGAAAAAGGCAGAGGTCTCAGATAGGATATGGCTGAGACTCCTAGCCTCCCAGTGGAGCCCCTCAAACCAATTTCACCCTTTAACTAGTAGAACAAGATAAGCCCACGGGCTGATTTCCTTTGTGCCTCCCTCTTCACAACAGTGAGGTGCTTCCAGAAGGAACTGTGGGTACCAGGCTTCAGCTCCCTTCTGAAGAGAAGTTTTGTCATTGGTTTGACAACTAGTCATGCCAGGTACTGAGCTGCTTGGAAGTCCTTACCCTTTAGTATAGCTGTTAAGAGGAGCTTTTACAGCCTCCTTACTCAAATTGAGGTCCCACGTCAGCAGTGTCATCATCACCTGGGGGCTTGTCCAATATGCAGATTCCCAGCAGGGCAGAGCCTAGAAACAGATTCTGCCTCTGAACTGGATCCCCCAGGTGATTTTGATTTGTCAGTTTAAGCAGCACTGATCTAAAGTTAACTGGTCTGATATCAAAACAAGTTTCTTCACGTCTATGAGCCTAAGTTTCTACATCTGTAAAATGGAAATAAAAATAGGTCCCACCTCACAGGCTGTTGCAAGGAGGAAGTGTGCTCCTGTGTAGGCCCCTCACAATTAAAAAGGGCTGACCTGTGTAATGAATGACACTGCAGAAATGACAAAGTATGACTTCTGAAGGTAGAATATACCAGATATTGCAGGTTCTGCTTTGCTTTCTCTTGGATCACTCACTCTTCAGGAAGCCTCATGTAGTGGGGACACTCAAGAAACCCTAAAGAGGGGTCCATATGGCAAGGAACTTGGCCTCCTACCTAAAGCAAGGCAGTGATTCATCTTTGAAATGGATCCTCAACCCTGGTCAAGCTCCAAATGTCTACAGGCCTGCAGCCACAGGTAGCATTGTAACTGCAACCTCATGAGAAATCCTGAGCCAGAATCACCCAGCTAAGCCACTCCTGACCTACAGAAACTACGTGAGATAAAAAAATATTTATTGTAGTTTTAAGTTACTGCATTTGGGGTAATTTGTTATGTAACAATAGATAACTAATACATACACTAGAGTAGCCAAATGTGTGTGTGTGTATGTGTGTGTGTGTGTGTAGTCTTTACCAGTAAAATTCTCATATCTAAGATCAATAAAAAGAAAGAAAAAGAAGAGAAAAAAAATCCTTCATTCTCATTTGATAAAGTATTCCAGCAGTTCCAGACAAGCATAAAGCACGCAGATCCAAGATAAGAATGTTAGCAAAGAGGACACTTTCTTCCTTCCTTCCTCCTCTTAGGTTTCCATAGAAGGAATGGACTAACCACTCCATTTCCCGGGAGAGGAAAAAAAAGCCTGAGCATTTTCCTTCCAGAGTTTCTTCATGTCCCCTTACTTTCTCCTCCTTGGTGCAACAGACTTACCTGAAAGGTGTATTTGCGAGAAGAAACTGTATATACGCAACTCAGCCCAGTGCGCCCAGTCACAGGGAGAGGCTAACTCTTCAGCTCTATACTGAGCTTAGAAAAGCAGAATCCTGTAGCCATGCTGCCCTTGCAAGGAAGCTGTGCAGAGTCTTAAATCAGGTGGGGTGCCACATGCTTAAGCTATGTCCTCCAAGTCAGCTTTATCAGTAGCAAAGTGTCACTCTGATCTGTGTGATTTTATGTCTACCTCTCAATTGGTTCCAAACTTGGAAGAAGAAGGAAAGGGTGTTATTAGGCTCCTAAGCCTCAGTAAGGAGCATACATTCAATATAGATACAAGTTATTCTAAATGGATTTTTTATGATCAGTCATCCTCAACATTTTTCTAGCTATCACTTCCTCATGCCACCATCAATATAAGAAACCTCTGGTGCAGCCTAATTCCAGTCTCACTTTCTCAAGATAATTGCTTATCTTCGAAATCCAAGTAGTGCATAGTAGAGGGAGAACCTACTTGGTTGAGGAAGTCAGATCTTCTCATTAATCATAGTAACAATAATGACACCTACTATGTACTACTATACTATCTATATAGTCTCTCCTTTAATCTTCATAATAACTATGACATAATGGTCACTTATTCCCATTTTATTAAGGAGAAACCTGAGACTCAAAGGGATGAGGTCATATAGAAGTAGCAGAATATCCTAGGATTTGAACATGTCTGGCTGGCTGTGAAGCCTCTGCTCTTTCTAATACACAATATTATATTTCAAGCCCAACTTTGGAGCCCAGTCCTTAGTTTAAAAAATATTATTTTAAATCTGGCCTAAAGGGTCAATTCAATAAATAGAGTTTCAGAGAAGCATGGAATTTCTGGACTGAAAGGGTCTCTAGATATCATCAAGTCTCACCTTCATCCCTCTCCATTTATAGATGAGTAAATTCTCAGAGAGATTAGATCACTTCCCAATAATTCAATGGTAATTTGTAAAAACTATACGATTACTAAGTTAATTGTGCAGAGATTTTATTCCCAGAGGTCTTGACATTTGCCTATCTCATTGTTAAAATATACTCTGGCCAACCAACTCAAATGTATGGCGTAGGCACAGGAGAGCCAAACATCTGAATTTATAACCAAAGTAAGTGCTATCTGTCCCACCCCCTGCCACTCCTTGTAATTGCTTCTGAAGGCAGTTTTTAGGGGGAAAGATATAGTTCTTTCAATGATCAACAGAAACATTTGGTTTGTTTCCATACAACCTTTGGGTTTCAATTTTTGTAGTTTGTTACAGAATGGTATTCACCGGTGAAATATTTGGTCTCTAGATCTGAAGAGAATTGAGTCCATGTCATAATTACAGACGTGCAAGAGTTTGTATCCAGTTTGCCTTGGATACAAACTGACATTTTTTAAGCATTTTGGATTTGGTTCATGTTGGAAGCTGTTAATTACTACCACAAAAAGTAATCTTTCTTAGCTAGAAATAGGCTTAGAAACTCCATTTCTGACACTTTGGGGAATTTCCTTGCAATTTTACCAGGAAATATCACTTATTGTGAAAGGAAAACAACTTCCGTACTTTTCTGTAAGTGACCCACTGCCATATGAGGAAACAGAGGCATATGCTGCCCAACCCTGCTGGGCCCTGCCTACATAATGGAGGCCAGTGAGCGCATTGCAAGTCCAGCCTCAGCTGAATGGGAGATGAGTCAGAAATAATGCGGGGCATTCTGAACTTTACCTCATTGTTCTGGTAGTGCTGCTGTGCTGGTCCAGTGACCAGAGTTCAGCTGATCACTGGAGTCTTTCCTTGTCTCCTTCCCCTTGATGTAATGCCCTCTTCTGATGCTCTTCCAGAATCCTTTGGAATGTGATGTGAAGCAGTGAAAAAAACACTGACTTCAAAGTCAGATGGTCCTAGGTTAGGTTTTCATGCTAGGATCATCATACTGGTTTGTGACCTTGGAGATGATTTTGTGCCCTCTGACCCTCGATTTCCTCTCCTGTGAAATGGAGATAAAATAACTAATGTAGAGTTGCTGTGAGGATTAAAGGAAAAGATATTGTCTAATATCTAACACAATAATTAGCGTGTGTAGGTACCCATAAATCAGAGCTCTCACTCCCGGTAACACCTTATAATCATCAAGAGCACCTTTTAAAAATACCCATGCTCAGGACCCATGACCCAGGGATTTGACCTAATTGTCAATTTTTAAAAGCTACCCATGCGAATCTAACTATAGCTAGGGTCATGCATCCACTGTCATGTTTTTCCCTCTCTTCCTTGCTTTTACAATTCCTCATAAAGATGAAAATTCAATCTTGAATAATCTAGAACAGTTCTGTTCCTAAACTGACTCCATGCCTAGACTCTGACTTAGAACATGCTATCCCGCTTCAAAAATGTTTTAATGTATTCAAGTTATCCCGTGGTACATGTTTACTGTAGCCGTACATCCTAAGGTTCCTTCCATTATGCCAGGCCTTTTAAAACATTTATTAAAATATAAATCTCAATTAATCTTAATTTATCCCTTTGAGATAAATTCTATTATTGTCCCCCTTATACAAAGCAAGAAACTAAGACTCATAAACGTACATTCATTCTTTCAATAAATATTCATTGCATGCCATAAATATGTGCCAGCTACTGCTCTGGATGATACATCAAAGTGATACCTCTAAGTAAATAAGCTTGCCTGAGTCACAAAACTTTAAGAGAGGGAGCCTGGACTCAACCTCAGACAATCTGACTCTAAGTGTATTTTTTGCCACATAGCAGAAGTGTTCAACCCAGTATCCGGCATCAGGAGAAGGGACTCACATTTAATCATTCCTTCAACCCTCACCCTCCAGGGGGTGCCTCTCACACCATATTCTGCTTCACTGGTGCTCCCAGGAGTTGTGCAAGCTAGCGGCCTTGCTATTTCTATCACTTCCATTCTACAGATGGGGAAACCAAGGTACATAGCGGGTCTTAGGGTCACAAAGCCAATTAGTGCCTCTCAAGACTCAGGATGTTTTGCAAGTTCTCAAAGGACAAGGAGCCCACCTTCTGTTAGGCCATTGCCTTACATGCTACAAGTGTCTGAGCCACATTAAACAACTGCTGAGCAATGCCAACAGGGCCCTCCTGAGGGAGTCAGTGCCCTGAGGAAGTAGGGAGGGTAGCAAGTCTCATAGTTGTGGTTTCCAAGTAGATGCCAACCCTAAGCATGTGGTGGTTGTGCGTCTTCACAATTATATTTAGCTTGTATTGCGTCACATGTTCAACCAAGCATATTAAAACACAGTGTCTGCATCCAAAAAACTAAATATACAAAAAGACAGAGAGAAAGGAGGAATGTGAAAGGAGGAAGAGAGTGAGCCTCTACTTTCCATACTGTTTTGGGGTTCTGGTTTGCACTGAGAGCTGATATCAGATACTGAATTAATACTTGTTGCTTGTTGTTTTTCTAACCAGTAGGTACACTGGAAGGACACGGCCATGAGAGCCTGACAACATGGTTCTCATTCCACTGATTCCTTGGTACAGCATATGAGCAGCAAGCAGCCTTGATCAGGTGGCACCCCGGCCTCAATCAGAAAGTCTAGAATGCTGATTTTCCAACTTCGGTGTGCATCAGAATGAGCCTGAGAACTTGATAAGACACAAATTGTTGGGCTTTATTCCCAGAGTTTCTAACTTATTTGCATTTCTTACAAGTTTCTGGTTATGTTGCTGTTGCCTATCTGGGGACCACACTTTTAGAATTTCTAGTCTCCAACAATAAGTAGTTCTATGGATGCTGGAAGGGCCCCAAAACTAAAATATACTGTTGAGAGACTGCAAACAAAGGTGAGGGAAGCAAGGGAAGAGTTCACTACTATTTATATAGAAAATGGATTGACATATACACTTGCAGCTTATATGTGCATAGACTGTTTCTGGATGGTTCTAAAGAAAATGCCAACAATTATTGCCTCAGGGGGCAAGGGCCAGGAGTGCTATGTTGATTGTACTCTGAGTCCCTCCCCAACCTCAGCACCATCCCAGATCATTTTCCTTTTTCTGCTCCCTAGAAGGAGTCAGTCCTCCACAGCCTTCATCACTCTGTATCTTTTGGTGGTTGACTTCCTCTTGGGTTTGTCCAATGGGAGGCACCAGCTGGAGATCTAAGGGTGGGAAGAGAGAAATCCTGAGAGATTTTTTTCATGCTCTCTCCCCGCTTTGGTGCAGTGTCTGGAACAGCTGCGTCTGTCTACAGCCATCTCAGTGAGCTCCACTAACACCATTTCTTTCTCAGCTATTGCTAGTCTCTGGGGCCTTCACATCCCTTGTTTGTCCCCTTGGCTCTTCCCACTCTCTAAGTGGTGTCTTCACTAACATCTCTGAATTTGAAACTTCTGGAGGTGAATTTCATTTTCTACCAAGATACTGACTGAGAAAGGTGGGAAACTTACTATTCACTATATATCCTTTCCTAACATTTAAGTATTTTGCTGTGTACCTGCAATACCTGTTTAAAAATGCTACGTTAAAAAAAACAAATCATAGAAATGAAAGTTAAGTCTTGAATAATCTAGATCAGTAAGTTCCAAAGTGAATCACTGGAGAATTGGTTCACTTCAGCATCTAATGTGTCCCCTCATTTTGTCTGGCTTTAATCTGATGCCAACAAAGAATCATTATTTATCTTCTTATATTCCAGCCCTGCTAATATAGCTAGGGCGAAATCTCCTGGAAAACAAGTACCACAACTGATGTTTGCAGTGCCCATGGTATATGGGTAGACTAGGTATAATGCGGTAGAAAGTAGATTTCAGCTTTGGAGTCACACAAACTAAACTCGAATTACATCTATGCCACTTGTTTGCTTTGATTCCATGAGATTCCTGTCTTTCCTGGGTCTTTATAAAGGGACTCATCACATCACACAAAGGCCTTGTGTTATTTGGACATGGCCTCTTGGATGCCATGAAGATGACTACTTTTACATTCTTTCATGAGCCTAAAAAGCAAATCATTAAACTCTTACCTATTTTCATTTCAATATATGTGCACAATACCCTCACCTCCTGCTTGAGCCATTCCGCTACTGGTTGGATTAGGGGGTGGCCCTGGGGTCAAGCATGAGAAAGAGCTCAGACCTAAGGCACTGAGATTTAGAGGACACAAAAATTGTAAATAATGATTCTGAAAGCTTAACATCTACTTAGCAAGAGTAATGGTTTAAAGTGGGAAGCTGCCAGATGGTGTGCACTGTTAATAATGCCCATCTGTGAGACATATAATGAATTATAAAACTGATTTGGAGAACATTTCCTGTTGTTTTGCCTCCTTATAGTTCTGGGGGTCAGGTATGGGGTGAGGCAGGATGAGGTGTATGTTGCTTAAAAATAATACTACATAATATTTTTACATAATAATAATTACTATTTTTTGCATGTTAATTTTTTATAGGTTATAAAATATTTGCGGCATCAAGAGGGCCATGCCAGAACTTCCTGCTTCACACACAAGCCTGCCTCTAGGAGCACAAAAATGCCTGGCTGTAGGCAAGGGTACTGTCTCCAAGTTTGTGTCAAGTCAACTGCTGATCTTCTGCCCTGGTTCTGGTGGACCTGACTTCTGAGCCTCTTCACCTTCACCTGGGCTCCTGACAAAGACCTCAGGTTCTCTTGCATTAAACGCTACTTTTCTCCTGCTTCTCCACCTTGACCCTTCAAACCCTCCCCACTTGACATCAGATAACAGGTGTTCTCACCTTCCTCCTTGGTCCCTCAGGGCTGGCTCACCTGGATGCCTAACCTGAATTCTCTGACAGAAGAGGGGACTAGACACTGAGCAGATTCCTTAAGTCTCTGAGGACCAGTTTCTTCATCTGTAATGATACCTCACTGAGGAGTTACTGTAAAGATTGATGTCAAATGCCCGGCGGGGAGTAGTAATGGGGGCAGAGGCCAACCCTCAACTTTAATCCCAGGAAAGTCTGCTCACTATTTCCACACCCAAAGCATGCTTCTGAGAACTTCTTTACTATCCCCACACACAATGCTCTTCCCTTCTCAGAATCCCTGTAGGCACAGCATCCACCTGATTATACTTTGCCTTGTGCTGCTCTAAATTATCTTCACTGTGCTTATCATGTCTCTCAGGTAGATTAGAAAATCTCCTGAGAGCCATGCCCTCTATGTCTTTACACTTTCTCCCATGGTGTATCTGACCCAGAGTTGGGAAGACAGAGGGAGCTTAATTATTTCTGTTCACCGTGCAGTGCACCTTGTCCTACTACATCAGTGGTCCTCATCCCTCACAGTGCATCAGAATCACCTGGGAAGCTTTAAAACATGCATATTCTTAAGGCCCACTCCCAGAGACTCTGTTTCCATTGGTCTGGAATGCAGCCCACCTTTGGGTATTTGTTTAAAAGCTCCCCCAGTAATTCTAACGTGCAACTAGGAGTGAAGGCCTCTGCGCTATATGAACCATGATGACTTTATCTTAATTCCCTAAGCTACTTCAATTTGTCTTCTGGCTGTCCTTTCTCCATTTTAATATTTCAACTTATATCTTACAAGTTAAATCGCAATCCTCAGCTCCTTTCTGGTATGACATACAAGGAAATGTCTTTAGGCAAGTGAAATTTTCTGCCATTACCTCACTGGGCAGAGAATCAAGCTGTAAAAAACCAGCTGAGTAATTCCCTTCGAAACGAGACTGTCGTTAATCAATAAGCTGTCCTCCAACCACCTGCATGAAGCCAAGCAGTCACCATTCATGACATTCTACTTTCTTGCCCACATAAATCAGACAGGGAGCTAGCAAACAGCAAAGACCAAAGGTACTTCTATGTATTAGAGTTACCAATAAGCAATGATAAGAGAATAGGAAAAGGGGAAAAAGCAAAGATGACGAATTAATGAGGCTATTATGACAAAATGATTTAATGGGAAATACATGAAAGCAAATTAATGAGGCTTTGATGGTATTTACAAGTTTAAATTCCTTTGAGTATCTCAATGAATTCAATATCTCCTAGAAAACTTTTAAGAACATTCTATTTTGAAGATTTCCTGCTAATGAGATAAGAAAAACAGCCTTGAGGAATATTTCATTCACCTCTCTTTGGTTTACTGCAGTTTTAATTACTGGTGACATTAAATCATGAGGTAAAAAGGAAAAAACCTGACAAACCACAAAACTCTTAAGCAGCTAAGATACTTTTAAATATAAATTTTTGTTAGATGGTTAAAACAAAAAAAGAAAACCATGAGGAAATGTACACTATATTAATGGAATTGTCCCTAAAGTATATTTTTCAAAATTTTCCATCAGGCACCAATATGTTTTTAACATTCTGTCAGATTAATTTTCTTAACAATTGCTTTTAAAAGAGCTCTGTTTACCTGTTCAGAACCAAGAGAGCTATTGTACTTTGTTATAAACTGTGGAGGTGCTTTGCTGAGGATCTATTACTTAAACTACTTCTCTGTAGTGTACAGTTAAACTAGATTCCGGAATATAATAATTGCTTTCTGTATCTATCCAATCATTCTTTTTATGAACAAAATTTTCATTATTCATGCATCTTTGGAATTGAGCAGCTTACTGTTTTCCTTGGAAATCATTTTGGGACACTGTTTTATTAAAACCTGGCACCTATCTCCTACAGAGAAGCCACTAGGTGACACACACTACTTATATACCAAGAGATTTCACACATTATAATTCTTCCTTCTAAAATAGGAACAGAGGCCAAGGATCACCAATATTGAGAAAATGCTTCAATATTGAAAATGACCCCTAAACAAATATAGGTTTCCCTCACTAACCGAAAGTAGAGCATTCCTGTGAAACCTTTTGTAAGCCGAAGTGGCGTAAAGCAAAGAAGCAATTACCATTAATTGATATGAAAAAATTCTGTGCTTTCCAAGACCCTCAAAATAACCTACAAAATCATACCAAATAACACACAAAACCGAAAATAACATTAACATATAGTAAAAGCAGGAATAAAATGATAAGTACACAGCCTACATAAACTAGAAATAATGTATGTACAGTGTAACTTCACTTACCAAAGTGATCTTCCTCTGTGACAGCTTGCTGCAAAACAGACACAACACTATTTTTGCTTTTTGCCTTTTGTGTGTGTATGTGGCAATGAAATTCCTCTTAGAATTTCTTTCAGTTAGCGAAAACAGGTACAGGCGACACTTGAACTGCGTGAGAGTTAGGGGCACTTAACATGCAGTAAAAAATCCACATATAACTTTTGACTCTACAGTCAACCCTTTGCATTTGTGGATTCAACCAATCTCAGATTGAAACAGTATTTTTAATCACCAGCTGGGAATCACCATTTGGGAACCTGTGGTTAGGAATTTAAAAATACTGTTTTTGATCTGTTGTTCGTCGAATCCACAATGTGAAACCCACAAATACAAAGGGTCAACCTTATTTAGTGAAAAAACTTCGCACATAAATGGACCTGCACAGTTAAACCCACGTTGTTCGTGAGTCACTATACTAATGTAGTTCATAAAAATGAAGTGGTGAAAAGCAAACTTTCAGAAAGTAGAGAATACCTTTTTATAGACTAAAGGAATGTAGATCAATGAAATCATGAAGAGAGCAGAAGAAAACACTGAAACATTTATCTCTTCCAGGAGAAAAGCTATTGTATCCATTAAAAAAATCAAACTTGGAGAGTTCAAGTCAAGATGAGAAAGTAGGTAAACATGCTCACCTTCTTTCATGACCACCTCAAAATTACAACTGAACTGTAGAACAACCATTATTGAGAAGCACCTGAAGTCTAGCTGAAAAGAAGTCTTACAACTAAAGATACAGAGAAGAGGCCATATTGAGACTGGTAGGAGGAGTGGAGATGCAGAACAGGTTGGTCCTACACCCACGTGTGGTGGTTAAAAATCAGGAGGGATATCTCAGCTGCAGAAGTCCCCCCAGAGGAGTATAGGGGGGAAGAGAAGTCCCCATAATCTCTGGGAAGAGAAGTCCCCATAATCTCTGGCTGTGAAAATGAGAGAAGATTGTGGCTAAGTGAGACAAAGGGTGGCTGGAGTGCCAGGCATTTCTCTTAAAGGGCCCATGCACAAACTTACTTGCTGATGGACTAACTCATGCTGAGCTCTAGTGCTGGGGCAGTAGCTTGAAAGGTGCCAGGGATGTACAGGGAGGATCTGAATTGTCTGGCTTCAGGGTGAGGGCTGGAGGAGCACCTCTCCTAGATAGAAGTGCTGGCAGAACCATTGTTTTCTCTGCATCACCCCCCACCAGCACGCTGATGCAGGCAGCCACCATATCTGAGTCTTCATCGACCAGGCTAACACTGGTCGCCCTGCCCTGGTGATTCCCTGAGACCCTGCCCCGCCCAACTTGTGGGCCCACCAAAGGTAATTCCAGTGGATTTTCCATAAAAACAGCCTATCTTGGCTCATGCTGTGGACTTTCCTAAAATTTCTTAAATATTCACAAACCCCAAACAAGCAGCATCTGGCCTCAGTGTGTCTCATAACCCTTGTTAAGCAGCCCCAAGCCCATTACTATTGGCAGCTGGCCTCAATTCCCAGTTTAGCCTCTCCCAGGCACCTCCAAATTCAGCACAAGAGGCAATCATCTGCATATCACTTTGTAGCTCATACCAAGTAAGCATGAGCAGGGCACAGGCAGCAGCTGATCTTGGTTGGAAACAGAGTCCCTCCCAAGAGGCCCCAGAACCAACACACCTGCTGGCAGTGTTAGACCACACTAGAGCACCATCTAACTACCTCCACAAATGACACGCCCGAAGGGCAGACTGGGCAGGCATCAGAGCCCTGCTAAAACAATTACTGCTCTGTAGGATCAGCCACTGCACAACAGCTCCTCCACTATAGTCACAGCCAGTCCTCATAAGCAATCGGCCTGAGGGTCAATCCCTCCTACTGGTGTGCCAACAGCAATCAAGGTTCAACTACAACAAGAGGGCATGCACAAACCATACAAGAGATACACCAGCTCCAGTGACTGGGGAGAATGTGCCACTGGGCCTCACAGGACAACTATTACATAAGGCCACTTTACTAAGACCAGGAGACATAGCAGCCCTACTTAATGTAGAGAAACAAACACAGGGAGGCAGCCAAAATTGGGAGACAACAAAACATGTCCCAAATGAAAGACCAGAACAAAGCTCTAGAAAAAGAACTAAACAAAATGGGGATGAGCGATCTACCAGATGCAGAGTTCAAAACACTTGTTATAAGGATGCTCAATAAGCTCAGTGAGAACTTCATCAAAGATAGAAAACATGAAAATGCAGATAGAAAACATAAAGAACCTGTCAGAAATATAGAATACATTAGAGGAAATCAACAGTAGGTTACATGAAGCATAGAATTAAATTAGGATTTAGGAGATAAGGTAGCAGAAAACACCCTATCAGCAGAGCAACAAGAAAAAAGAATCCAAAAAAAAAAAATGAGGATCAAGAATAACATTTGCATCATAGGGGTACCAAAAGAAGAGAGAGAACAAGGAATTAAAAACCTATTTGAAGAAATAATGACCAAAAACCTGGTGAAGAAAATAGACATGCAAGCTCAAGAAGTGCAGAGTCCCAAACAAGATGATCCCAAAGAGGCCCACACCAAGACACATCATAAGTAAAATGTCAACGGTTAAAGACAAAGAGAGAATCTTAAAAGCAGCAGGAGAAACGCAGTTAGATACATACAAAGGGGTTCTCATAAGACTGTCAGCTGATTCTCACCAGAAATTTTGCAGGCCAGAAGGGATTGACATGAAATATTCAAAGTGGTGAAAAGAAAGGACCTACAACCAAAATTACTCTACCCAACAAAGCTATCATTTAGCATCAAAAGACAGATGAAGAGCTTCCCAAACAAGAAAAAGCTAGAGTTCATCACCACCAACCCAGTATTACAGGAAATGCTGAAGGAACTTGTTTAAGAAGACAAAAAAAAAAAAGTATAAAAAATGTACTTAACTGTCAACAATTACATGTAAATGGATTAAATGCTCCCATCAAAAGACAAAGGATGGCTGAATGGATAAAAAACACTTACATACTCTACTTACAAAAAAACTCACTTCATATTGAAAGACACAGCACAAAGGAAAACTAAAAGTAAAAGGATGGTACAAGGTATTTCATGAAAACAGAAACAAACAAACAAAGGACTTTAAAACAAAGGCTATAACAAAAGACAAAGAAGGAACCAGTAATCTCGCTTCTGAGTATTTATCTGAAGAAACTCAAGACACTACTTGGAAAGGACATGTGCATCCATATTTTCATCACAGCATTATTTACAATAGCCAAGATATGAAGGCAACCTGGGTGTCCATCAAGGGTCAAATGGATAAAGAAGAGGTGGTATATATATGCAGTGGAATACTTACTTAGCTGAAAAAAGAATGTAATCTTGACATCTGCAACAACATGGATATACCTAAAGGGTATTGTGCTGAGTAAAGTAAGTCAGACAAAGACAAATGCCATAACTTCACTTATATGTGGAATCTAAAGAACAAAATAAATGAACAAACAAAAAAATTCATTGATACAGAGAACATTTTGATGATTGTCAGATGGGAGGGGGGTTAGGGGGATAGATGAAAAGGGGGAGAGGATTAACACGTACAAATTGGTAGTTACAAAATAGTCATGGGGATGTAAAGTATAGCATAAGGAATATAGTCAATAATATTGTAATAACTATGTATGATGTCAGATGGGTACTAAATTTATCGAGGTGATTGCTTTATAAGTTATATAAATATTTAATCATGACTATGTTGTACACGTAAAATTAATACAATATTGTATGTCAACTGTAATTAAAAAATAAAGAAATATTTTTTAAAATCAAACGTAATAAAGGATATAATCAATAAGGAAGAGTTCATAAAAGTTAAAAATATAATAGTCAAAATAAAAATTTCAGTAAGGATGGGATGATAAAGTCAAGGAAATCTACAAGTAGAACAAAAAGAAGCACGCAAATGAAAAATTAAAGGAAAACGATAAGAAATCATTCAGGATGTTCAACAGCCACCTGTAATTCAGAAAGGAAAAACAGGGGTGTGTGGTGGAAAAAGGAGAAAATTATACAGAAATTTTCCAGAACTGAATGATGTGAGTTTTAGATGAAAAGGTATGTGTCTCAGGAAGTCAATTATAGTGAGAACAGGGGTGAGTAGGTATAAAGGGGATCCAAACTAAGGCAAATCACTTTAAAATTCTAGAACACTAGGGAGAAAAAATAGCTTGTGGTAATTATTTCTTTCAAATTTATGTTCAGTGGAAGAAGAATCAAGATGGCTCCAGCTTTATCAATAACAATGTTAGACACTAGAAGACAATAGAGAAATGCTAAAAAATTATGAAGCATCAAAAATTTCACTTTTATCCACCCTTTCTTAGGAAAGTATCAAAGAACATATATACCAGCAAAAATAGGAAATGAACTAAAAAATAACAAAAATAATTGAATTGAAGATTCCAGAGATCCATTATGAGAGAACAATGGGAAGTTCCAGAAAAAGGGAAAAGGGAAGTTCAGGCCTACATCGGTGGCCAGATTGGAACAAGTTTGAGATCTCTAGAAATTCTCTAGAAAACAAATAAAAAAAGATTTCCAAACCGATGGATTCAATTTACATTACCTTTAGTAATGTTCTAATGCTCTAGTTGCTCCATATCCTTGTTAACACTTGATATTATCGGTTCTTTTTTTTTTTAATCAAAAATTTTTTTTAATTTTAGCCGTCTGTTCTCATTATGGTTTTTATTTGCATAAGGTTTATTTGCATTATAGCTTTTATTTGCATCTCTCTGATGACTAATAATGTTGGGCACCTTTTCATTTGTATATTGACCTTTTGGAGATCTTTGTGCAGGCTCAAGCCTTTTGCCCATCTTTTAAAAGGTCATATCTTTTTCCATGGGAATTCTTTCATACATTCTAGATTGAGTTCTTGTCAAGTTTGTCTTTATACTCTGTTAAAGGTATCTTTTGATGAATAGAAGCTATGTATAAAGTCCAATTTATCAATCTTTTTCTTTATGGTCAGTATTTTTTAATATCCTGTTAATGTTGGAGTTTTCATTTCCAAATTGAGATTATTTCACATATAATTTTTATAACATTTTAAAAGTTTTTTTTTAATTTAAGTGTAGTTGGTGTAAAATATTATATTAGTTATATTAGTTTCAGGTATACAAATCAATGATTAGACATTCTTTTACCTTACAATGTGATCACCCCACTTATTCTAATAATCATCTGTCACTATGCAGACTTATTAAATATTATTGATTATATTCCCCTTTACTTTTTTCACCCATCCCCGAGCCCCTTCTTCTCTAGAAATCATCCCGTTGGTCTCTGTTTCTATGAGTCTGTTTTAATTTTGGTTTGTTTGTTTGTTTTATTTGTTTTTTTTAGATTCCACATATAAGTGAAACCATACAGTATTTGTCTTTGTCTGATTTATTTCACTTAACATAATACCCCCTAGGTCCATCTACATTGTCACAATTTACCAACATATTGCAAAGCATTCAACATTATAATGTTTCTTCAAGAACACTTTTAAAATGGCTGCATAGTATTCCATTGTATGGATGTGTCATTCGTCATGTAACTCAGCTCTTACTCTTAGAAATCCAGATTGTTTTAGAACATTATTTAAATAAAATTATAAAATTGAATGCATTACAAATTTGAAACTGAAGATTTTTACATCTAAGTTTGATTAATTCCAAATTTCATTCCCCAATGACTATATATGGAGCACCTAATGTTTCTTCAACACTGTGCTGAATATTCTAAAGGCCACAAAGGGAAAACATAAGGTGAGACCTGTCCATGTGTGCTGTCATTATATTTGATAGCTCAAACTTCACCTGTTAGCAATTAAGGAATAATTGCTAGCTCAACTGTTAATAATTATACATAGAATAGAAAGAAGGTCATGGGAAAACAACAAGGAGTGGGCCATAATAATTGACTTCAAGAAAGAAATGAGTCTTGAAGCTTCTTCACAAGTTGAGGGTGAGCATTCTCCAATGCAGGAACTGTATAATCAAAGGTATGGACTCAGGAATAAGTACTGTGTGTCTGAAAAACAGAGGAGTTGCTCTAGATTGAAAGTCAGGATAAATGTTGATGGGTTGTGGAAAATACGAATGAATAAGTAAGATGAAGCCACACCCATGAGGGTTTTGAGATGATTTTAAATTTGATTTCATAGACAATAGGTCCACTGAGGCTGGGGGTGAGGAGATAGGGTGGATGTGAAGTTGGGAGCAGGGCCATCAAATCGTAGTTTCGATATGTTCCTTCAGGTTAATGGTGGGGTAGGAAGTGTAGAGTCAGAAAGACAGATTAAACAGATTAAAGTTTATAGGAATAATCCAGAGGCCAGGTGATGTTATCTTAAAATAAAAATTTGCATTTAATACAATTTTCAAAAGAACCAGAGACTGGATGTTTGCCTCCATAGTCTCTTATTTGATTCTAACTAATACACTGAGTTATTTTTTTAAATGGCATTTCAAAAAGAAAAAAGAAAAAAAGAAAAAAGAAAGTATCTTTTTTTAAATTAAGTTTATTGGGGTAACATTGGTTAATGCAATTATATAATTTTCAGGTGTACATTATCATTTGACGTCTGTATATTCTATTGTGTGTTTATCACCCAAAGTCCAGTTTCCTTCAGCTACCATATATTTGACCCCCTTTACCCTCCCCCATCCCTCTTACCCTCCCCCATCCCCCTATATTTGACCCCCTCTACCCGTCTACCTCCCCCCTCCTCCCCCACCCCACTAGTAACCACTAATCTATAGGCCTCTGGTAACCACTAGTCTATAGTCCATTTCCAAGAATCTCTGTTTGTCCTGCTCATTTGTTGCTTTTAGGTTTATATCCCACATATAAGTGATATCATGTGATTTTCAACTTTTTCTGCTTGGCTTATTTCGCTTAGCATGATTATCTTGAGGTCCATCCATGTTGTCACAAATGGCAGTATTTCATCTCTTCTTACAGCTGAATAATATTCCATTGTATATATGTGCCACAGCGCCTTTAGCCAATCATCTATCATAAGACACTCTGGTTGCTTCCATGTCCTGGCCACTGTGAATAATGCTGCTATGAACATCAGTGTGCAAATATCTTTTCAGATATGGGTTTTCAAGTCTTTAGAGTAAATACCTAGTAGAGGGATTGCTGGATCATATGGTAGACCAATTCTTAGTTTTTTGAGGAATTTCCATACTGGTTTCCACAGTGGCTGTACCAATTTGCAGTCTCACCAGCAGTGTATGAGGGTTCCTTTTAAAAGAAAGCATCTTGACCATAAATTATTGAGAAATCACTTATGAGTGTTGTCTCTAAAAAACTTTAAAAAATTTTTAATCTATGTTAATGAGCTTTGCTTTTTCTAGCCAATATTTATTAAGTCCATGCCTCAGCAATAGTTGATTCTTTTTCTAAAAAACTTTTTATACACAGAAATAGTTATGATTCTGTCACTGCTTAGGAAAAACACTAAGATTTATCGAACAGAGCCTTTATGTTTTACTAACATAAAAAAGGATTAGAACTTAGTGGTCTAGGTTCAAATTCTAGCTATGCCACACTAGACAAGTTATTTAACTTCTCTAAACCTCATATGTAAAATGGGGATAATAATAATTAGAAAAATACCTGTCACATAATAAATGTTAACTATTATTATCCTGTGAGGTCTATATTATTATTTTAATAGATTCATTAATTAAAATGTTGGCTGCATAGAGCTAATTTATATTGGAAAGAATACTCTCATTTCTTGTAGAGGTAAACAAGGAGTTAAAAGATGTAAGTAATAAGTAAAGAACAATGGGAAATTTGATCAAGTCACTATCTAAGAACAAAGCACCATTGGCTTTGCATCTATTATAACTATAGCATTATTAATAGTAATAAAGTGCTTGGTTTCTATAGTGCCCAGAACTTGGAAACAAAACCAAGTGATCGACTATTTATTTATTTATTTATTTATTTATTTATTTATTTATTTATTTATTTATTTAATGGTGGGAGACCCAGCACAGAGTTCCATTCAGTGGGATGAAATGCATGCATCACACCAGCTTCTTTAAAGAGGCTGTTATTCATCACAGCTGTAATGTTCCCTTCAGAGAGCTCCCACTGGAATGGAAAAGGTGCACTGGCAATTTATATACAAAAGTCAACCCACGTTGGGCTTAGAAAATTCACTGGGAAAACTGTATGCAGTCTGTTAGTTATTCATGAACATGCTCCTGTTTCTGATGGAAGTGCTGTGGTTTTGTTTATCATCACAGTAAAATTAGAAAGCAGCAAAGAAAAATTAAAAGACCGGCATATAGACACCTTCTAGCCGACAAATCATTATGTAAGTTTCTATGGTTCAGTTGCTATGTAAAAATAGTCATAATTCACATAGCACTGTGTATGGAGTGTGCAAAGTGGCCTTTGCCTGGACTGTACATCCCTGTCCCCTACCTTCCTTTGGTGAAATTACATAGTCATTCTCTGCCCTAGGAACCCTCAACACGCCCTGCAAAGATACTAGGGCTCTGAGATGCACTAATACTCTCCTCTCAAAGCAGTGCCATTTATGTAAACTATATTGGAACATTTCTTAACACCTAATGAAATAGCGTAACCAAAATTATAAGTGGGCAAATTGCTTTACAGTTGAATCTTGTCTCCAGTTAACTTTGGAGCCAGAATAGTTTCCAACCTCTTAGTTGGATGACTGCCTAAATCTAGACAACAAGATTCCTCCCCAGGTAACATATTATCTCACATCTGCAGAGGGATGATGTGCTATTCTGAAAGCACATTCACATATGCCATCACATTTAATCCTCACAAGAAATGAGAGAGGAAGACAAGGCAAGTATCACAGTGCCCATTTTACAGATGTGGACACTGAAGACCAAGAAGATGAACTAATTTGCCCCAAATCTCACAACTAGGAAGGGCAGAAATGGAGCTCAAATCCAGTGCTAGAAGTAGAGCCATGTTCCATGTGTTTTGCAAGGGAAATAGGGCTTTGTCTCCTATAATGATGAGTTAAATCTTTGAATAATAAAGATAAAAATAAGTCATTTCTTTTAGTCCAAGCTAGAAAAGCAAGCATGATATTGGATTGCTTAGGTATAAAATATATAAGAAATTTAATGCAATCATTTTGTTGGTTGTTATTTTCCCCATAGGATCAGTTCTGTACCCATCTTAGTTTAATTGCCTTGAACTGAGCAATAACTATGTAGCAAACAGTGTGCTGGACCGTGAAGACACAAAGGGGCAAATTCCAGCCCTTATCCTGACAGTTCTTTGTGGAGACAGACAAGTAAACAGATGATATCTCAATATTTTAAATGCTGTGATAGACAGGTATACACAGGCTGGTAGGGAAGACCAGAAGAGTTGAGTGTGTCAATTCAAATGGATCAAAGGAAACATCTAGGATTAGTTTTAAAGGATAAATACGAGTTCTCTAAGCAAAGAAGAGGGGAAAGGAATTCTAGTAATGTTCAGAGAAATGGAGATATAAGACAACAGGAATAAATACACTTTCTGCTGAGGAATCATTTTTAGAGGGGAATGGCATGTAATCCTAATAACAGCTAAAGTTCACATAGTGCTTTCCATTACCAGGCTCTGTTCTAAGCACTTGACATATATGAACGCATTTAATCCTCACAACCACCCTGGGAGGTAGGTATAATTATCCTCTCCAATTTTGCAAACAGATAACTGAAGCACAAAAATATTAAGCAACTTGGCCAGTATTCTATGGCCCATAGAATTTCCAGTGACTTTCAACATTTTGCTATACTGTCTTTCAAAAATGTGGGAGTAGGGGAAAGAGAGAGAGAGAAGGAGAGGTAGAGAGAGGAAGAGAGAACATAGTTTCCAAAGAGAGAAATGAAGATGAGAAAAGTTTTTAAAAAAATAAAAAACCCTGTAAATTTTAGAAAAAATTAGACTAATTAATTAAAGGGCTTTATTTTGGAAATGTAGGCTTAGAAGGTGATACGAAGAAAATGAACCTCAATATTATTAAGGAACCTATAAATTAAACTCAACTAAGAATTTCCTACTGATTGGAAGTAAGCCATGTCAGACCCACATCACCCAGGGGTCTTGTCAACTAACCTTCCTGCAGGCCATGAGCCTCATAAATGGTTTGACTAGTCAGAATCCTGCCAGGTTATTAGGCAGCACATGAGAAAGAGTCTACTGGAATGTATAAGCCCTTTGAGTGCAGATGTTCAATAAATATTGATTGGCAGCAAATCATATTTAGTGCTATGACTAAGATTAGTAAAATTAATTGGAAACACATTTAATAGTTGTTATGATTCATGGCTAACAGGTAAAAATTCATTAAGTAAGCTTGTACACTTTTTCTCTTCCTTTTTTTTAAGGATTTTAGTGTAGATGAGCTGTCATTGGCTATTAAGAAGTTCAAAGTTAAATTTGCAGTCAATTTCTGGCAAGGTAGGAAGAATTCTGTGATATGTATTTTAATTGCTAAATCTTGTCCTCATTTTATCTTATCTTTTCAGTGCTTATTTCCTTTTCATATCCATTATTTCCTTTTTCAAAATTTTATTGTACTATATGTTGCTTTGAAAATGACTGCTAATTCTTTCGCAGTGAGGTAAGGTATAATTAAATACATATATACACCAGATGTTACTTGAAGACCCCTTGGAGAGTTAGCTAAAATTAGTTTACCCCCAATCCAAGGACCTCAAAGAATCCCCACAATATCCACACTCCTGTGGGCCATGTCAGTTTAGGCTCATTTATTTATTTTTTTATTCATGCTTTCAAGTATTTATCGACCACCTACTACATGCGAGCTTTATTACAGATTATAGCAACACAAGGGCAAAAACCGTAGGCAAATCCCTGTCCTGGTAGAACTTAATATCCAAGTAGGTGAGAGGTAGGCAGACAAGCAAACAAAAGTAAAAGAATACTTCGCATGAAAAAATAGTTGCAGATAGTGAAAAGTTTGATGAAGAGAATGAAACAGCATAGTGTGAGGTCCTGTGACACAGAGGAGGCGTGGGCAGTGAATTTCCCCTAGAGGTCAGGGAAGTCCTCCCTGAAAGGTGATGACAACCTGGGACCTGAATAGCCAGTTTGGTGACCTGCAGATCCAAGGGAGGGGTTCTGGGCAAAGGGAACCACCAGGGCCAAGGCTTTGAGCTTGACAAGGTGAAGACAATGCAGGGAAGGTTCATGTGGCTGGGGTTAGCTGCATGTTGGAGAGATGGGACGGTGATGAGGGACGAGCAGCTGTCAGAGGCCAGATCACAAAAGGCTTTTCTTTTGACTTTGATTGTCAAAATCAAAAGAAAGAGACGAGGGTTTATTCTTCATGGGAGTCTGAAAGACTTCTAAAGACCACTGTTTCTGTTTTGTGCAGAGAAGATTGGATGGAGCAGGAGACTTTTGCAGTTGTCCAGAGGACAGATAATGGCTGCTGGAACTGCAACGACAGATGGAAATGGGTGGAGGCAGGTTCAGTTTTAGAGATGCTGAGAGAGAGGTAACTTCTGTCCTCAATCCCCCACTTACTTCCTTCAAGAAATTCGATTGCACCAAGATAGAAATTATTGGAATTTTGCTTAAGAACTGTAGGGCCAGAGGGAGGGCCTCACTTGGGGAACATGTGGGCACCTTTGATATGGCCCCCTTTATCTCACTGTGACTCTCTTAAGGATCCATGGTGCCCACCTGTGACCTCCTGTGTATGCAAATCCTCCAAAATGTGTTACCCTGTCCCCACTGCTAGCTTCCTCAGAGGGGGCAAGGCCCTTTGCATTAGTGCCAGTTTAAGATCATTGCAAACACATTAAATCATATGGAAATCACCCATATTCTGTTTAAAAATTATTTACATGTGAGTTGACTTGTAGCTGACTAGGTGATATGCTATTATGGGTTGCAGCATTTAATTAGACATTAATTTTACGATTAATTTTCTGTTGCCTATCAAGTTTTTTTCAGGCCTCTACATTTCATAAGTTTTTTGCAAAGCTTGCATCCTCTGTGCTCGTGGAGCTTCATAATTCAAATGGCTGTGAACGGGCCTTTCCGTGTGGCCTAGGCTCACAGGCGTTCTGATGAACGATGTTTTTCTCCATGTCACTATACATGCACACAGAAGTAATGTCAGCTTCAGCAGGTTTCCATGACACCACCTACTACGTAAATACACATCTTCCCCGCACTCCCCTCATTACAAGCCCCTAAGAGGGCAGGCAGGGTTTCCTGTACCACCAGCCTTCCTCTTACTTACTTAGGCTGCTCTCCCTCCTAGGATCTAGGGTCTGGGAGGGTCAACTCAGACCTTGAGGTAGCAGAAATTCTGGGCCCTGAGTTTTCCACAGCTAATCCGGGGTGATGGCATGGTCTCCACTGAGCAGCCAGAGGCCACAGACAGGAACTGAATGTGGGGTGCAGCCAGGCCAAAGAGAGAACATAGTGAGAAAGGATTCAGGACTCCCACATGCAGGAATCTTGGGGCAAAAAGATGAAGACAAAGCTGGGAATGAGAGGGAAAAAGTAGAAGGAGCAAGAGCATAGTGAAAGGCCAAGGCGGGGAAACTGCTGGGAAGACAGGCCTGTGCCTGGTAGTCTGAACAACTCATCCATCTCTGCTTCAGCAGGTGCTGCAGCTGGTGTTTCAGCAGCCACATAGGTCACCCCTGGCCCATCACTCTGGCATCATTTGCATGCCTGTCCTCCCCGGCTTCTTTTTTCCTTCTCTAGGCAATAGCAGAAGCTCTCTCCACATGCAGAAGCCTTTGAAACTGAGACAGCAGATTTGGGGGTTGAACACATTAGTTTTGGAGCCAGACTGCTTGGCCTCAAATCCCAAGACTGTGTTTAATCACTGTGGACTCTGGGCATAATTCCTATCGTGCCTGTGCCCCAGTTTCCACAGTTGTAAAATGAGATCATAGTTCCTATTTCACCAGGTTGTTGTGAAGTTTCCTGCAAAGTGCCTAGCATATGATAAAGACTCATGAACGCTTAGCTATTATTATTTTAAGGAATTGTCAAAACAGGATCATAAGATTGTGGTATATTTAAATGTATACATTAACAAATTGTAATTTTAATTTAAAAAACACAATGCTGATTAGCTGTGCTATTCACAATTTGTTGTTGTTTTTTTTTAAATTAATTCCTAGCACCCAAGAGGTAATATGGTACAATCATGGGACATAAGTTTAGACTCAAATGAGAAGCATCTGTGTCTATGACTTTATTTACAACCTCATTTGGAAACAATGTCAAAAGTCTGAATTTGAGGTTCTTTGTGAATGTTTGTCTGCAGGCCCAATGCTTTTCTTGGTTCTTTTCTGATCCCCACTCCCACCCCCATTAATATCTTAAAATGACTAGGGCAAAAAATGTGGAGAGTTGAAATAGGCTCTATTTCCTGTCTCTGATTTCGAAATTAGATTAAGAGGGCACTAGGCCTTTAATTCTATAGTTTGGATGATTTATGTGTGTTTACATATACATATATATAGCTTAAGATGCAAACTTAGAGGGAGAAATAATGCAAAGCTAAAACTTATTTGTCCTGTGAACAACTGAAGTCAGACTGGTCTTTGAGGAGATGAGGGCCAGTAGGTCCTGGCAAAGAGAAAATAGCAGGAAGGAAAAGCGAGCTTCCTCTACAGCACAATTTTGTTTTAACTCATCTTGTTTGTGCGCCCAGTAGAAGCTGTGCGTAAGACCAGCACAAAGTGAATGATTTCCAACCAAATGGTACTTCACAGCTATAAACGTGACCTAAATTACCGAAGCCCATAATATAGGAGCCTGAGAGAGACTCAAAGTTAACTCTGCTCGTGGTTTCCTCTGGAAACACCAGTGCTGCGGAAGGGCTCTGTGATTGCTACCCAGGGAACATTGCTTGCAGAGCTTTAAAAACAGGAGCCTCGGGCAGCTCTCCTAGGAGCTGAGATGAAAGCCTACCTAGAGAAGAGCGGACTGGCTGACCCTTCAAAGTCCCTTTTATCCTTGGGAGCCTATGGTTTTGATGCAGTGTTGAGTATTTTTCAACTTCCTATCAAGAAGAGTCAGTGAGTATATAAAAAATAAAGTTTGGCTCTTCACTAATTCCCTTATGCATTTTTAAAATGTTTTTATAAATGGATAAGCATTGTAGTTGCTCAATAAATAATAATTCCAACAAGATGAGAAATTTATTTTTTTTTTAATTTTTACAAGTTTAAGAGTTTAAAATTCCTATGAAAGAATATTTGGAGAGAAAATTATCATGTTTTAAGAATGGGAAACAAGTTCTTGTTGCTCTGCCCATAGTAGGAACACAGCTCATTTTTGTCTATCGAATGAGTTAATGAGGAACACAGCTTTCTATGTCTTAATGTTAGTTATTTTGGAAAAAATAAAGTCAATGAATAATGATGATAACTTTAAAAAAATGACATTTACTGAGTACATTTTATCTTGGTTATCTATTCCTGTGTAAAAAATTACTACAAAATATAGTGGCTTAAAACAATATTTCATTATTTCTTAGGATTTTATGGGTTGATTGGGTTCAGCTGAGTGGCTTTCTGCTCCACATGGCATCTGCTGGGGCTGGAATGTCCAAGATGACTGTCTGGTGCCTCAGCTGGGACAGCTGGAACAGCGAGGGTTTGACAGGCATTTCTCTCTCTCTTTGTGTGTGTGTGGGGGGGGTTACCCCAATAAGATAGCCTAACTTCTTTATATCATGGCTCAGGGCTCCAAGAACAAGTGTCCCAGGAGGATAAACCCCTATATGCAAGCACTTATTAAGACTCTGCTTCATATCACTTGCTAGTATACCATTGGCCAAAGCAAGTTACTCAGCCAAGTCCTGAGTCAATGTAAGAGAACGCTACACAAGGACTGGGATGCATGATTCATTTGGGGTCACGAATATAACAGTCTACCACCTATGTGCCCTGCCTGTGTTGAGCACTTTATATCAATTTATCCTCTTTAAAAATCAGAACAACCCTATAAGGTGAATACTACTTAGAATATTCATTCCGAGATGAGAAAACCTAGGCACAAAGAAGTTATCAACTTCATTGCCCAAAGTCACACTAGTAAGAAGTGACAGAGCTAGGACTGAATTCAAGCCATATAACCCTAGAGCCTGAACTCACAAGTACAAAGGTGTAAGCACAAGAATAGGAAATTATCAATTTTTAAAAGCAAATAATATCTCAGAAATGTTTAGGTAATATTGGATTTAAAGGTTTACACATTCGATAGCATTTATGAAACTTTTGTCCTCCTTTTTTCTAACAGTTCATATACATCTTACCTCTGGAAAGAACTGTGAACCAAGAGAGGTGAGGGCACTAGCTCAATGAGTTCCATTGGCCTGGTTTAGAATGTTTCTTCTCTTTACCCACTGAGCCGCTCAGTGACTTAATTTCCTCCACTATAAAGTGGGAATAGTAATATCTAACTCGCAGCATTGCAGTAAGGATTAAAGAAGATAATATAGTGAGAATAAAGTATCCAGAATGTTGATACCTATGTTGATACTGGACAGAGCTATCTGTGGTAGGACTTGTGGGGAACAGATTTTAGGTGATTCATGAACTCCTACATAAACTCACTAGAGAATGATTAGAGCAGTGAATTTTCACTATAATTTGCCCACAGCTGGGAAGCATGGACAAAAACAAGGTAGGAGAAATTACTGGTCTGGAACATCACCCTAGGAACAACAGAAAAATAGACACCATCGTCCCTGGCAGACTCAAGACTTATATCTACACAGAATTAGTCTGTCTAACCCAACCCAACTTGACCCTCTTATCTGGGGTCTGTTATCTCCTCCTTGGCTCTATTATTTGCAAATTTAAGCCAACTCTAAAAATCTTTTAGGACATCTTCCAGATTTGGAGAGTCATAACTGAGCCCTGATAGGCTCTATTATCCAGTCCTGATCACCTTCCAATACAGAAAACTCTTTTGACTCTAGTGAAGATATGGGAAAAGGGAAAAAAGAAAAAAAACAATTCATCACGGGTAACTTTCCAAATCTTAGTTTTCCTTGCCTGGTTATGCTAGCAGCTGTCTGTCAATTTTGAGACAATTTATAGCTGGAAGAAACAGGACTCCACATTTCTTCCTTTAGAGTTTGAACGATGGCTTTTACCATGATATTATGGTCATAGTTCTATACAAGAATTGTGGCAACTTTAAATTATAGCCACAATATTATGGGAAAAGGAGTAAATCCCTCACTGCCTTCTTTTATCTCCAAAGAAGATGGGAAGTGAGGAGGAGGCCACTTACCCAAAAGGAGTAAAATAATGGTTGGGGAAATATCTGTGTCAGAAACGGCAGCTGGCGGCAAGTATTGCCGAAATACCCTCAAAAACTACCACGTTATTATACAAATCTCTCTTCTGCAGATGAGGGAGGAAGGACAAAGTGAAAGAGAATGAATGAGGAGACGAGATCAGGGCAAGCCCTTTTAAAATCTACGCATGCCTCTTACATCACTGATAGTATATTACCCAAACACTGCTCTCCAAGGACTCAAGGATACTCTTCCCAAAGCATAGTTTTAAGTTTATTTAAGGTAGTTTTCCATAATTCATTAAATGTGTTTCTTACTATCTCACATGCCTGAATTATCCCTGAGTGCAGTGCCTCAATACTATGCTATGGGTTCTATTTTATTGGCTATGTAAAACACATGTAAATTATTTCACCTCATTAAGCTCAGTGTTGTCATCTGTGAAATGGACATAATGACACCTACATCACTGTGTTATTGGAGTAGCTAAATGAAGTTGTTTGCACCTTCCTTTCTCTCAGTCTTCTTCCAGACTCTATCAATTCTGCATCCCATGTGTCTCTGAGATGGATTCTCTTCTCTCCATCACCCTTCTGATGCATCATCTCTCACGTGAACCATGGCAGGATACACACAGATCCTCCTCTGCCTGGAGCCTTTTGCTCATTCTTATTGGCTATTGGGTGATGTCCAAACTCCAGAGCAGAGCACTCAGGTCTCTGTGATTTGGCTCTGTGTACCTCCCTACTCCACCTCCTCCTCCACCTCACTTTTAAACTAAGTTTTCCAACTTAATGAGATGGTCAGTGGGTGGCGTGGCCATTGAGAAGGGAACAAAAGCTATTTGTCAGATGGCAGAATTGAGAATCCAAAAGATTCTTGTAACTGTCTGGTCAAATGAACGGTGGCCAAAGCTAAAGTTTTTGGTTGAAGTTTTTGTATGGAATTTGTGTATGGGTCACATGTCTTCGTTCTTAAAAGATCATTACCAGGTTTATTTCTGAACAAATGCATTCCCTTGTATTCTTTCCCCAGCTTAAGAATTTGTCTGTTAATTATAATTAAAAAAAGAAAACGAAAAAGAAAAAGGACGCAGTACTCTCTTGCTTCAATTAGAAAATTCCAAGGAATTCTAGTCCTTGGGAAGAGACAGAGGTACTTTGGAAGTGAGGAAAGCCAGCTCTGACGTAGCACTGTGGCACGGTGATGACACTTCTGGGGTCAAACACCTTCACTCCACATGTGCTCCTTCAATGGTGTAACCAGAGCTTCAGTCTCAGTATTTTAAGAAAGTAAAAAAATAATATGAATGGAGGGTTTTTATAGTCTGTGCAGAAAAGAATTGGAAGCTGAAGAACAACTTTGAAAACCACACAAGAACAATGGACTTCTATGCAGCGGTAAAAAGGTAACAATTACTGCTACATGCAAAACCACGAATGACTCAAAAGCATTATACTAAGTGGAAGAAGCCAGGCACAAAAGGTTACATATGCATGACTCCATTTACATGACATTCTGGAAAAGTAACACTGCAGAAACAGATAGATTGGTGGTTGTAGGGAATGAGGCAGGGGGATTGACTAGAAAGGGGCATGAAGAAATTTAGGGCGATAGAGCTGTTTTGTTTCTTAATTGTGGTGTTATTACAAGACTGTGTCAACTCTCATCTGACTGTATACTGAAAAAGGATGAATTTCATTGTATGCAAATTATATTTCAATAGACCTCACTTACATACACACACTCAGGATGATCCCACTAGACTGGCTGGAAGCAGGTCTGTGGAGGTGTCTAGGAAATGGTGCTGGGATGCTGCCTGTGTTATACATTAAGATTTTCTGGCATATTTTGTTTATGAAAAGGGTTCTGCTGCTAAAAACACTTGGAAACCACTGGATAAGATTAATGTCAGTGGGGACAGCTGAGGTTTCTTAAAAGAGCAACATTCTCTTTGTTGTTTTTTTCAGATGTAGCTTACTACTAGACAGAAACTAGAAGAGAAAAAAAAAGACTATATATATTTACTTATCCTGAGTAACCCCAAAGTGTTTTCTTTCCCTAGAATTTTGTTGTAATAAGAACTCTGTGCTCTCTATATTTAGGACCAAAAGTTTGGAAGCCACATTTCTTTGCCAGCCTGAGCAGGCCAGCTAAAGGACACTCCTCAGTGTGAGTAGGTGCTAGCAGCGAGGGCTTCATTCAACCCATACAAGCACCTGATGGCTTTCTTGGCCCCCAATTAGCAATAGGTTGGTTCCCTAACCCTGCCCACTCTATGTTTATAGTCCTTTCATCACATTCTCTTCAGTTAAATGCTTTCATATCTGTTAGAATAGTGACCATTACAAATTCCCTACCACAAATTCTATAATGGCTTCTCAGTGTCCTTAGGACAAAGCCTAAACTCTTTTATGCCCCACCTCCCTGACTTCAACTCCTAGTCTCCTCTTGTCCACTATGTTCCATCTTGTTCAAACTCTTTCCCATTTGGGGCCCTTTGCATTTGCTGTTCCCCGCCTGGAATGTTCTTTACCCATATGTTTGTGCAGCTGCCTCATTCTCATGATTATGGTGTTAGGCCAGGTATCACCTCTATAGAATGGCCTTTCCAGACCACTCTAGGTAAGTAGCCCTTCTCTCTTAGATTCTCTCTATTCCATTACCTTATTTTACTATTTTTTTAGGCCTTATGAGTATCTAAAATTTTATAAATCATATTTGTGATTGTGTTTGTTGTCTGTCTCTCCTCCACACTAATGGTCAGGGTTATAGCAAGAAAGCAATGATGGCACACACAGACTGAGTCCAATGAAAAGACGTATATGAAGGAACCATTTAGAAAGATGAATGCAACAAAAGATAACACAATATCCTGGAGCTGGGAAGACCAAGGTAATCAGAGTGTTTGCCAGGACTCTGAGAAGGTAGCTGAATGGAGAGGGCTGCCTGACAGGAGCATTGCCTCCAGTTGCAAACCTATAGCAACCTGGCTGAGAGGCAGGTTCACTGTCATCGCCTCCTTCCCTACCTTCCCACGTCCTGTCAGTGCTTCCCATCATCCAATGGGAAGTTGGAGAGCCAAAGAGTTGGGGCAATTCAAATAAGTCTGCTTTCTGGGACACAGAGCAGGGTGGATAAGATCCAAGCACACATCGGAAAGAGCACAGGCATTCAGCACAACCACTGGACTCGCTACGTTCAAGACAGTGCTTGGCACCAGGTCCAGCACATTTTACAACCCAAGGAGCACCATATACCTAGAGTTATGCAGGCTTGCCTGGCAGTAGGATCTCGGAAGTGGAGAAATAGAATGACTCCATGAATTCCTGTAGGTTTGGCTCCAGGTTCTAGGGACTGTTAGGGGAACGTTTACTCCCTCCTTAACACAAGACAATCAGGACAGATAGAGATTCACTTCACGGTGGGCTTCGTGAATAGGGCTACCTAGATCTCAGCCTTGGCCCTGGTAAGTTGGAAAGAGAGAATTCCTACAACTGGTAGGTTTGTACATTCCATGCCAGGGACATTTTTGAAGTTGAAGAACAACCTCTATTTATGTGCAGCATGGAAACAAGAGTTTGTTTTGCATTGTTTGGAGGCAGAAAGGAATCAGGTAGCAAGCAGACACTTCTGCTATTTCATGGAGTGCAGAGCTCTCCAGGTTTTGTGGAGGTAGGAACAAAATCCACCTATAAGATGTGGCTGAATGGGGAAGAAGCCAAGTCATTACACACTGCTGCCATTAACTTCTAGCAAGGTGTGGAGTTGCTATGGTGACATTTATGGTGTAGGAATATCTAAGTGGATTATTAAACAGAAATCCCCCTTGAGTGCCTACTAAGTATAAGAAGTGTGAGAATTTACAACAAATTGAAGACAGAAAACTTGCCTTTAACCACAGACTGTGAGAGGAGCAGTAGATGCATAACTGACAAGGGGACACACTACATTACTAAGGGTAGAGTGGGAGACACTTGTCAAAAGGGTTAAAATATTAAGCTAGAGAGTAATATGCTCTGATGAAAACTGCTACTCAAACAATTTTCCCCATTTCCTCAATTAGGACAGCTTGAAAGAGGAGGGGACCTGGTATGGCTTTGAATAGAGAAGCAGGGCAGACAGGGCAAACTGTCAGAGTCCACAACTCGGTTAAACTGTTTATGCCTGATGGCTGCACTGTGTTATTCCATAAACACAACAGAGTTGCAAACAGCTGTGAACTCTGTGCTGCTGCATTTATCTGGTAAATTTAATTTCCCAGCACACCTTTCTGTTTGATCCATCCTATATCATTTGCATGAAATGATGTTGTCACTGCCTTAGCTCTGTTACAAAAGGAAGAAAAACACATTGCCAACAAGTGCTGATTTCTGGTAAGAATTCTGCCTCCCCATAAGGGAAGCTACTGCATGCTTGTTGATTGATGACACCAAAAAAGAATCAAACCATAATGTCCTCTGGGGACATTACTTCAAATTTATAATACTGAAACTTGTTCTTTTTTGTCATAAACCACCCTACGCCACCACTTCATTATAGATTAAGAATTTACTTTCTATATACAATTTGCATTTGATAAAGAGAATCTCTATTCAACATTTATGGAGCCCTTTTTATGTGCCAGGCTCTGTCCCAGGCATGGAAGATACAAAGAGGAAAATGATAGCCACCTGAGGAACTCAGTCTAGTATGGGGGGTGGAAATGTAGGGTACAGAGCGATATTGTTAGGGTGAGGATTTACTAATTGTATGTCTTCAGCTTTAATTTTATAGCAGGGTATGTGAGACCTAACATGAGAGGCTGCTGACCAAGACTGGAACTGGAAGGTGGTCAGGAAGTGTTAAAGGTGTCTTCCATCTTCCTCTCCACCCTACTCTGTGCCCTGGGGGCTTGCTTGCAGGGACCGCATCAATACCCTCAGTGCCTACTGCTTCTAGTTGGACTTGACCAACGAGGACGCCCAGCAAAAGATGAGCATGAAGGAGGAGGGCAAGTCTGGGGTGTTAATTCTCTGGGATTTCTCCTTTTAGAATCATTGCAGAGTGGCTATTATTAGAGTGGCTATTATTTCCCTTTCTCCAAGGATGCAGCTCTTGTCCAGTGGCCCTCGCCATACAACTCTTTCCTCTGGGGTCTAGTACCTTCTCTCCCCTAACTATGGGGTACTATGCCATTGCTTTTTCGTTTCCTTAAACCCTGTTTACAATCTTTATAACTAGTCATCTTCTTCCTGCTGGATCCTGAAGTTATGGAAGATTTCCAAGGAGAGGTGATGCCTGAACTGAGTGTGGAATGGCAAGCAGAGTGATTTGGGTGAAAAAGGAGGAAGGATCCAATCAGAAGCAGCAGTCAGCTCATGCAAACACATGGAAGGGAAGAGAGCTCATGGTGTGTTCCAGATGCCAGGGCATGAACCTTGAACTCTCCTTCACTCCCGACATCCACCTGGACACCAAGCCTTGCACATTTTACTTCCTCACCATCATACAACCTGCTCACTTCTCTCCTTCTCTGCCACCCTCATATTTTATTGCCTCAGTTACTACCCCAGCTTTGCAATCATTCTCATATCCAAGCTAACAACTCTTCACTGTCTCCTCATAACCTTCAGGATAAATGCAGATTCCTGCTCAGGGAATGCAATGAATGAAACCCCAGTCCCACCATTTACTAATTGTATGTCTTCAGCTTTAATTTTATGCCAGTATTCCTTGGTTACTTTTTATGTAAAATGAGAAATAATAGTACTAATTAACATAGAGGGCTGATGTCATCATCACATGAGAATAATACACATAAGCAGATAGCTTGAACTATAGAAAGCTTTTATAGTGCAAAAGTGAAAAACTGACCAATCTCAGAAGAAGAATTTCCCTCTAGAATCGCATTTCTTTGTCTTTAGCTTTCAAAACACAGATGAGCCCCTTAACCATTAGACACAGTGCATATGAAAATATTGTTTATTCTAAAATCAGAATAAAATAAAATAAAATAAAATAAGAATAAATATGGTCTGGATGATATTCATCTTTACCCCAATGCAATTATAAAATATGATTTTAAATCTTTTTTCTTTAAGTGGAGGAAAGGTCCATGAATGCAAAAGTGCCTAGGGCCCGTGAAAGTCATGTGTCTCTGTTTCTCTTATTGTCCTACTGTTGTTATTCCAATGGGTAATTTGATTCAAATTACCATAAGTCAGACACTGTGTTATACAGAGTGAAATCTGAACAAGAGTGAGAAGGGCGGGGTGCATACTCAGCACAGTATTAGGTAATGGTGGAGCAATGAAGGAAAACATACAGAGATGGAATAACCCAGAGAGAAGTACTGTTTCCTCAAAAAGCCAATGATGTGGGTGGATAGGAAGTTCCTAACACATGATCCCAGTATGATGAACTCTTGTGTGTCAGGAGGACGGTGACACAGCGTTGTGGTATTACATCATTTTCCAAGTCAAGAGCCTAAAGCTTAAAAAAAAAAAAAAAATTTAAAATATATAGATGATAAGATAGAGCAATAGAAGTATGATTTTCCTTTTTGATGTTTGTAATGTGTCATGTCAGTATTAATCTTGATTTTGTTGAATTACCTAATATATAAACTCTGAAAGAAAAATAGTAATGTGTAAAATGTGAGGACATCAATGGGTTTTATAACATGAGTATCCAGATAAAATTTTAATCATTTGGGCAAACAGGAAAATAGAAGAAAATTATCAGAATACTGTAATAAGTGTTCTATCAGCTCTGGGATGGAGTGCCAAAGTTTATTTCTAGGGGATGGAATTGTGAGTTATTTTATCTTCTTTTTGCTTATCTCTCTATTTGCTTCTGTTTTTACAATGAACACTTGCAAATTTTCTCTCTAAAAATTAATATAATTTTCCAAACTCAACTGTACAAATTACAATGTCACACAATGAGAAATTTCTTTCAACAATAATTGAAGGTACATGAGGTTTTTTATGAAACTGACAAATTGAAAGAAGCTAAATATTAGCCAATACAGAATTGATTAAATACATTTTAGTCTGCCCTTAAATGGTCATTAAAAATTATTATTTAGATCTATATTTATTGATGTGGAAGGCATTCACAATATATTGTTGAATATAATACACAAAAATGTATAAATGAGTAGACATGACATAATTCCTTTTTAAAAAATTTTAAATGCCCTTTTTAAAGCCAGCATGGATATACATTAAAATATCAGCAATAATTTTGTAATGTTGGAAATACAAGTAATTAAGTAATTGTTACTTCTTCATGCTTCTTTGTTTATAGTCTTAATTTTTTAGCTTTATCTTTTTATTCTTTATTCTTTTCTAACTACAAAAAGATGATTACACTATTTCTACTTTTAAAATTATAGTTGAAGAAGATTGTCAGATGCCCATCAAATAGTCCTAAGAAACATTTTCCAGTCCTTGAACCCTTGGCCTTTGAGCCACTTTTCTCTTTCTCAGGTCTGCTTCCATGTGTGGAAGTGTACTATCGCTTCTAATAAAGCTATTCTTTTCTGCTGTAAAAAAAAAAAAAAAGAAAGAAAGAAAGAAAGAAAGAAAGAAAGAAAGAAAGAAAGAAAGAAAGAAAGAACAAAAGAAACATTTCCACTGAATGACATACTTTCATTGAAATCCAATGTGATTTTGAGAGAAGAAACAAATAAAAAAATACTATTGCCACAACTTTGATATCTCCAAGATTTACCAAATCATTTCCCCATCAAATCTGCTTCTCCTTCCTGCTTCACTTATTGTGATCATTTTGAGCTCAGAAACTCAGGCACTTGTTTCCCAAACCAATGGGTTTCAATGGCTATACCAGCCTCATGGCAAAATGAGGTTATGATTAAAACAGGCTTAGGGAAAAGGCATGCCAGGCAGGAGGAATGGCATGGACAAAAGCTGGAAGTTGAGGATATGCACACTGTCTTTGGAAAATAGCGATGAGACCCTTAGTGGATAAGTGAAGAGTTTGTGAGGGGAATGATGGGAAGTACAATAAAGCGGGCCAGATTAGAGGGTCTTAAATATCAGACTGAGGGGTCTTCAGTTTACTAGGAGGTGACGGGGCCATTGGGTTTTTTGAGTAGAGGAAAAAGAAATTTAAGAAAGACTCATCTGAGGGCTAAAAGCGAAAAGATCAATTTTACTGCTGTTATTTGTATCTGGGATGAGAAGAGTCTGGATTAAGACTGAAGCTGTGAGAGAGGAAAGATGACAAAAATGAGAGACCTTCTGTATTAGGGTGTTCCAGAGAACCCATATACACATATATATATATGGTGAGAGAGAAAGACAGAGAGACAGAGAGACAGAGAGAAAGACAGACAGAGAAAGAGAGAGAGAGAGCATGCGTGCCCAAGAGAGAGAAAGTGTGCTTTATTATTAGGAATTGGCTCACACAGTTATGGAAGCTGACAAGTCCCCAAATCTGCTAACTGGAGAGCCAATGGTGTCAGTTCTGGTCTGAAAGTGAGTAGAATCAAGACCCAGGAAGAGCTGATGTTTCAATTCAATTTCAAAGGCAGGAAAAGACTGATGTTCAAAGGAGGAGGAAACTCCTCCTGCAACCAGGCAGGAGGAGTTTCCTCTTACTCAGGGGAGAGTCAGCCTTTTTGCTCTATTCAGGCCTTCAACTGATTGTACAGAGCCCACCACATTGAGTAGGACAATCTGCTTTAGTCTACTGATTTAAATGTTAATGTCATCCAGAAACACCCGCACAGACACACCTAGAATAACATTTGACCAAATGTCTTGTGGCCCAGTCAAGGTGACACATAAAAATTAACCATCACACTTTCCAAAGGAAAAAAGTTTTACTATTTGCATTCAGGATGTCCATATGCAAGGAGTATGCCTACAAGTTTTTCCCACCTCCAGGAAGACACACACCTGATATCTCAAATACAATCCTGACATTCTTCCATCCTGCAAGGGCAATGGCTGTGAAGTCTACCATTGAGCCATCAGGCAGGTGTCACAGTGGTGGCCATCATCAGAGCTACAGGAACATCTGTCCAGACACACCTCAGAACATCCCAGTGAGCTGGCCTTATTGTGTTCTCCTCCCACTCAGTTTAAAGATAAGGAAAACCAAGGCCAGTAACATTTAAATAGCTTGCTAAAAGTTTTACAGCTATTAAGCAGCAAAGTTAGGACCAGGGAGAGAAATGAACTCCTGAGCATCCCGATGGATTTGGCAAGGGGCCAGGTACTCACTCTACTGTGGTTAACCTCACAGTAACCCTAGATGCTATTAGTATCCCCATTTTATAGATGAAGAAATTGAGGCTTAGAGAGATTAGAAATCTTGCCCAAAGTAGACTGGGAAACTTGGATTGGAACTTGGATCTGTTCACTGATTATGACAAAGTCACAGGAGAACAGAGGAAAAATTTAAGCAAGGGCAATGATCCAACCCATCCCAAATGACTAGAGTGGATGAGCCAAAAAATTCTGATTCACTTTTTGGGATCTGTGAAGTCCATTCTCCCACTGCTCAGCCCTGTAGCTTAGCCCAGACCTGTCTTCTAACAGTTTCCTCTTCCTTCCCACGTAGGCCTGTATTCAAATGTTCACTACTACTTGAAACCACAGAAGGGCTCGACATTTTTTGATCATGACAAAGAGGAACTCGGTGTTAGCAAACTGAAAGCAGAAATTCTGTCAGAGATAGTTACACTTTGTACAATGCCTATTCCCTTAAAAGCCAAGCAGTCCTAATTCACCGGCTGTCTGACTAATTAATGAAATTATCTTTGCACAGACAGAACTCAGAAGCCTCCAATAATAGAAGCAAGATCAGCTCTTTGGAACCACTTTTCCTCCAAACAGAATGCTTTATGAACAATTTTCAGTGGAGTCTTAAATGTAGTTTCTTTAACTTTGAGTGATCAGTGTGTGGATGAAAAAAAAAACAAGTGCTGGAAGCTCCCTTGGGAGTTCTGTTTGTCCTTTCTGTCAGTTTCACTCCCATGTCACCTTTTGGGGTTGGGTTGATGGGGTAACAAGAAACTAAAAGTAAACAGGATTTGTTGGACCATACTGTTCGTGTTTACACTGAAATGAGACATTTGTTCTATCCCTCACCTACATTTACCTAGTTTCCTGAAGATCCCTTCTATGATCCTAGGGTCTAGCTACCCAACCCCCATTTAAAAATTCAAAAAAAAAAAAAAAGAAAGAAAAGAAAAAAGAAAAGAAACCACTACTAACATTGACATGACATAAACATTTACATGACATAAACATGTCATCTGGTCTACCTTACTGAAAGGTATTCTGTCCCAGTGTATGAGAGCTTCCTACTCCCTATACACCAGCCAGATATACATTATCCACATCTGTCTACACTTTCACATAAATGTGATAGAATGCTCTCTATGACTCCCCCCCAAAAATAGTTTCCTTTCTCACATCGAACTTCTGATCTGGCATGTCTGTCTACACAAACACATGCAGAGGGCCTCTCTGTGAGACAAGAAAACAGAATTGTATGCCCTTAAGCCAGTGCTGTTATATGTGCACATTTCACTCTCTCCAGCTGATCTGTCTAGTTCTGTCTAGTCCCTGAGGGTAGAAACCCATGCCCGGTGCATCTGAGAGCACCCTCGTAGAGTCTAGTCTGTGGACGACAGTCAGTGGGTAGATAAGAAGTTAGAGCTAGAGAGGGCAGGTCAGGGGGCAGGTAGGATGGCGGCAGGAGAAAGAATCCAATTGCAGAGGAACATCTAAAACCCAAGAACGAGCCGCTTCTGCAGAACTCATGATAACGCTGACTCGGATCTGATTTTGCCACCCAGTTCCAGTCGTGCAGGAACAATGCCCAAAGAGGTGTCAGGTGGCTGCAGCAGGGAGGCAAGGCTACAACCCTTTGGCAGCTAATGAACTGGCCAGAGGAAAGGAGAGAGGATTCAAAGAAAGCAGTGAGTTGCCTCTGCTTCTCCCTGCCAAGGCCTGATGCCTTGGAAACAATTGGTGAAGTTGCCACAATTACCAAAGTCCTTGGCCCCTTGGATATGGTGGCCCTGCTCTATGACAGTCTCTGAGTCCTCGTAGGCTTTGAGAGGGCAGAAGAGACATTTGCCTTTGCATAGCTGTCTTGGCTGCTATTTAAGATGGTTGTCTTGGTTGCTATTTTGGAAACAGTTTGTCCCAACTAAGCTATGACTGTTTCTCTGTGATGTTGTTCCTTTGTACTTGACACTCTATGCTATAAAAGATACTTTTTTGTTTTTTGTTTCAATAGGTGATTCATCTAGATATTACTCTGTTTGTGGTAGTGGTAATGATTATAAAGTAGGATTGTTTAATTTATATTTAAGCAAGAAGCCAGGGTCCCTGATCTTCATTTTGAAAAGTACCTACCATGTTTGTTGCAAAACCAGGTGTTTTACAGAATACTTAGTGGTAATGGCGCCTCCAAAATTTCCATACAGGAGGAGCTCAAGGTGCTGATATGTTTGTAAATAGAAGAGGAGGCTGGAAGCTGCATTTGCATGGCACCTTTCAGAATATTGAGCAAACCTCAGTTGTCTCTATCAAAGAGTAAGTAGGGACTGAAGTCCCCCTAAGTACAATCTCCACCCCCTTACCCCTGGGCCCTCACTGCTTAGCTTAATCATGATCTTTAATCTTGTCCTATTCTTCCCAAGGGAAGTTTTGTTTGCTTTTAACATTTTACTCTCAAGTCAATTTTGCAATTGATTTTCTGTATGGTTATTTCAACCTACAATTTCGATAGCAATATGAATTATCCTTGATGCCTCTCTTTTGAACCCACTCTCTCTTCTCCATCCCCCACAATCACAGCTTAAAATTAGGCCCCCATCAACTCTCTCCTAAACTATTGTACAAACCTCTCACCTTGCTCCCATTCATCCTGTCGCCTGAAGTGACTCTCTCAATGTGTATTTGAGTGAGTCACTCCCCCTTTTTATCAGCTCTCTGCAGTATCTAATCTGACTTCCTTAGGATGACATCTCTGGGCTTTTATGATGTGACTCCTTTCTACTATTTTCAGAAAAATGAAAACAGTCCTTTCTGTTGTTGCAGAGGTTAACAAGGTACTGAAGGCCTTTGTAAAAGACCTCCTGATTAGGTCTTTTACAAAGACTAGGTCAGCATTTGGCAGCTGCCTCAGATGACTTCTGCTTCCAGGGAGCAATCTCTGTCCTAGCAATAAAGACAATCATTTGGTTCTATCCCCAAATGAACTTTCTTAAGATCTTCCTAAGGACAGTCCTACAAGGGAGTGTGACTTCACATATGGCATTCCTTTCCCAGGTAAATACCTTTTACCTTGATAGCAGACAAAGGTTTATGAATACTTTTTACCATTATGAAAGCTTTGAAGAACTACAATAGAAATAGCCAATCTAATTACCAGTACTATTCAGAGACTCTTGACTTAAGGACAAGCATATTAAACAGCAAGAGAAAGAAATCCACGTGGGCCTAATTGAGCCCAGATGTTGGTTTGTCCTAAAAGATTATTTGTGCACTTCACTTTGTACTTGGCAACTGAGGTCTGTGGGGAATACTTTCTCTTTGGGCCTTGATATCCATATTGATTACTTATTAAAGTGAGTGGAGGTGATGGCAGGCAAACATGCTGATGGAGAGACCCGTGTTGCCCTCAGAACCAACTAAGCTTGAAAGGGCCAGCCCTTGGCAAAATGCTCAAGGAAATACAGTTTGTATACTATGCCACAGCCTCCCACTTGAGGTCCTTTCATGACACCTTGCCAGAGTGATGTTGGGAGGGCGTCAACATTGTGAAGTCATCAGACGTGGCTTTGAATCTCTTTATATATGGTCTAATGCAGGGGTTGTCAAACTGTATATAGCCTCCCAGCCAAATCTAGCCCACCACCTGATTTGGTAAATAAAGTGTTATTGGAAACTACAGTCACGCTCATTTATTGGTGGACTGTCTGTGGCTCCTTTTACACTCAACAGCAGAGTTGAGTAGTTACACAAAGACCACAGACTCTCAAAGATTAAAAACTTTTACTACCTGACTCTTTAAAGAAAGAATTTGTAGACCCATAACCTAGAGCAAATGCCTTAACCTTAATTTCTTTATCTGTAGAGTGCAGATAACATTATTCCAAAAGGTTTTATGGTAATGCTAACAGATGTTGAACAAAAATAAGTACATTTAGAAAACTCTAGGTTATTAACTTTAAGTGTTTCTTTACTGTAGGCCCTGTCAGGGCTTTTAAGAAGCCAATAAGGAAATCTGGCATGCATTTCCCAAATTAACCTCGGACACTATAGTAATGGAGTAATATACAAGAGTCGCCTTGATACTGGGTTATATGTACCTCAGGAGCACATGAAGACTTCCCAAAGTATACAGATAATTTAAAAGGAATCAACTTCTAAATCTAAATTTCATATGTACTCTTTCATAAAGCTGATCTACCTGAGATTAAGATTGCCTTCCTCTTTTTTTTAAAAAAAGGCTGCTTTTTCACTCACCCCAAATCTTACCATGGGACCATGCACTGAGATCCAAGTATCTTGGATTGCCTGCTCCTTTAATGTTAAATAATGGAACTTATAAGGTCCCCTATCTTATATAGATTTTTGTTAAGCCTGGAGCTTTGCATTGGTGCCATGTTTGGGGCATGCTGACATGCTCTGAATATCTAAAGTGGTACAGGTTAGTGCTGTATATTTTAGAGCCTATAACTGGAATGTTTTCTGAGACTACCAAAGTTTTTGAGATATAGCAAAGAAAACTTATGGATGAAAATTTCAAGTCTTTTTTTTTCAGATTTGATGCTTTTTATTCAATAAGCTAGTTAGAATTTATTTTATCAAGTCATATTATGAAATATTAATGTCATTTGAGATCAATCCTCACCCGATTTCATGTTATCAAATGTTTTATGTTGTCTACTACTATTAAAAAAAGAATCTTTGACTTATGATGAAAAATTTTACATATTAACTTAAAAATATATAAAAGGGTACATGATTTTTAAAAATTCTCTTAAGAATTAGGTGAGCAAAAAAGTTTAGAGACCTGTCTCTTGCAGGACTAGCTTTCTCCTCACTCTCTCTGGGAAACATTAATTTAGACTATGTATATGAAGAGTCCATCAAGAAGCCAACTTACAGTGGCTACTCATTAACAGTTCTTTCTTCCTGGTCTCTTTCTCCAGGCTGTTTGCTCCGTGCATTCACTCTCTCTCTCCCCTCTCCAAAAGTCCACACTTGCTCTCAGAAAACGGTTTGATGAATTAGTTCATACTAAGAAATGACTGATATAATTTAGGGTGCATGCTCACATCACTCACAATTTGTGTTTTAACATTGGAAAAAATACAAGCCAGTGGAAAAGGAATGGCGGTACTGGGGCACTTCCCTTGCTGTCTGACATCAGGCCACTGAAAGGGACTGCCTACTTGTGCAGCTTTCCTTTGCAGGCGACTTTTCACTGGGATGAGTGGGTGCATCTCGAATCCCAAGGAAGGAGTGCTTCAAAGAGCAGCCTCAGGGCACGGTTCCGGTCCCTGTGGGCTGGAAGGCTGAAGCTTCAGGGTGCATCCAGGTGCCAGGAGCACATTCCCTCTGGAAAGAGCACACTGGGGGGGCCTTCTACCAGGAACACTTCTGCGCCTTCTCCTGGCACCACCCACGCTCAGCCAGCTTGTGGTATTTGGGGCTGTCTTAACTTTCCCGGAAGTGAGAGAACAATCTGGATGAGCCAATTTTGTGAGTTTTCTCTAACCTCGCAGATGAATTCAGCAAAACTTGTAAATGAGTACAAGAAATTCTGACCTACCTCCTACCCTTTTAGGAAAGTCCAAAAAAGAAATCAAATAAAAGGGACAACATTCTCACCATTCATTCTCTGAACATCATTACTGGCCTTGTTCAACCACTGTTCAGCTTTTGAAAAGGGATGCTGCTTCCACAAAGCCTCCACCCAGGGCCCAGCTCTCAAGTAATATTCCAAATCACCATCCTTGGAGAAGCCAGGAGGATTTATTTTTGAAAAGACTAGATTCCTGAAATCAATTAGTTAGGCTTTTGTAGCCCATCATAACCCCTCTTATAGGCTTTGCTTCTTCCACCTTTCTGTAATGCATCAGTTAAGACTATATTGAAAGACAAAAACAGAAAATCCTATTCAAATTTGCTCAAATAACAATAATAATAAATGTATTTGTTCATGTATCTAAAATTTGTGATAAATAGTATGTCAGGTCAGATTTGATCCAGCAGCTCAGGCAATACCACTGAAGTCCTCATTCCTGCCTCACCATAACATAGGCTCCAACCCCAGCCTCCATGTGATGTGGGCCTGCAGTCCACCTGGCCCCACACCCTCCACCCTATGGCTACATCATCTGTGGGACTCTCATAGTCATGTTCCACACTCCAGAGGAAAAATATTTTATAATTGGAAAGGAAAAGGTTTCTTTCCTAGGAGTTCTAGCAAGCATTCTGTTTCTTATTGTCTCAGATTGGACTATGTGCCTATGAACCAATCACTGCATTAAGTCAACTAGAACCAATCTCTGTTGTGGGGACAGAATAAATCCCACCTAAACTACAAGTAAATCCAGTTCCTTCCTAATCTGAGAGCACCTTCTTGCTAAATACAACAAACCTGGTCATGAGTGTTATTCCGACTGACCTTTTGAACTCTTGACTTTTGCCTTGCCATGACCTCCAAGATGGAGCCTCTCTTCTGTGCCTCCTGATGGACACCCTGGCTTCTACATTTCTGTCTCTTCTAGATCTAATGTGGGTCACTGATCATAGACTAGAGCCTTAATTGCCTGCCCCATTGGACTGGAACTTAGTTTTGAGATGAACATTAGTTTAGTTCTTTCTTCTGACTTCTAAAGAGCTTTCCCCTTGTAACTTGGCTTCAGGGCCAGCCTTCTTTAGTACAGTGAGAGGGAGTTAGGTGAGTGATGGGTCCACAGTCTCAGTTACTCTGATAACTTAACATAAACAGAAACCATCTCAGTCTCTTCTAGACCATCCTCCCTTTGGTCCCTTCCAGTTAGCTTTCTCACTTCTAGCTCCAGGCTTTGATGAAGGGAAACACTTTATTTCTGCCCTTACATTAAGGGCTTCTTCATTAAGTCCGCTGTTTGCATTTCTCTCTAAGCAGCTTATTCGGAGATTAGTTATTACCAGATAGGATGGGAATAAGCCCCTGAGAGTATGGCAAAGGCTTGTTTTACTGTTCAAGTTCCCCTAGAGGCTCACGTGGACTCCCTTCTTTCCTTGCAGGAATCCGGATCCATGAACCTCTGCTTTCTCCCTGGGGCCCACCTTCCATCCCTGTGTGGTACACCCTATGTGGGCACCACTTCACTCAGACTCCACTCAGTGGCCACATCAGAGCTCAGCCTGACATACACACAGCTTAGGCTTCCTCTGACCCTTGGTAATAGCTCAGCCAACCCTGGGAACAGCTCACTGTGCTGCTTCCATGAGCTGCATGGCTGATCTGTCACCCAAGGTTGCTCTGTTTACCTGCCTGAAAATCTGTCTATCTTCCCCATCACTGATCACTGGGACTCTAGGGCAACAATAAACGAGTCCTTTCCTATCTAAGCCCCATGCCCACTCCTCAATTTTGAAACACTTGCTGCCTCCCCAGGTACACTGGCACCCCAGAATTCTGGTGATAGAAATTCCCTAAGGCAGCCCCTTGTCTATTCTAATCCTACACTGCTCCTCTCAGATGAACCTCCAGTCCTAGTCAGCACATCCTGCTCCCTTTCTAAGCCTCTTCATTTGTTTTTCCTCCTAAAAGCCAAATATTTCATTAAAACTTGACACTCTACTTTCTTCTCCCATATTCCCATCCTAAAGCTGCAAGGTAGCCTGTCAAAGAAAAATATTTCACCCCTCTCATTTTACATTTGATGTACAAGTAGTGTTCTTTCTTCTTATCATTAACATATTTAAAAATTCACCTTTATATTTTTCACTGCAATTTTGTTCTGTGGTAAAACACAGCAGTCTACTGAATGTAAAGCTGGCTCACGATTTGCTCCCCACAGTCCTACTTTACATAAAAAAAATGTTCTAGACTTTAGAGGGGCCTAAAACTTAATTTTCTTTCCTCTTCGTCGAGCCCTTGGGTATCCTTTTTACACACCTGTGTTCCTATGGGTGTCAATGCAGGGTTTTCTCAAAGAGGATATTTGGATAAAAACAAATGTGCTTGAACGCTACCTTTTCTGAAGCTGTAGTTATGGAAGCGGGCTCTTGCACTGGATCTCTCTAGGCTGGGGAAGAGGCTCTTAGCATAATGTGCTTCAGAAGATAGGCTAGAAGGAAGAAAGTGGTGAAAACATCTTGTAAAGGACTGAGGAGTTGGGGCGGGAAGGAAGAGAGAGTGGCATGAGGGAGAGGGCCTGTGGGGATGTTGCCTGCCCATCAAGGGTATTCAAAAATGTGCCTGACTGTCTGTGCCTGAAGCCCATGACCAAGGCCAGGATTAGAGGTAGTTGACTCAACCAGTGATGCCACTCCTGATCTTTCTCCACCTGGTGCTCTCTGGGTAGACTGGAACATCTTTGAACCTGAAGTGAACAACTCTTTGACCTTCCTCTGCATTCTACCTCCTTTCTCCAATAATGGCCAGGATGTAAAAATCAAGGCAGGAAGTTATAATAGCCTTGAAAAAAGTTTTTTAAAAAAGATGTCTCCAGCCCAAAATGATGTTCAACTATCTCCCAACCTGCCTGTCAGTAAACATTTACACAGCTCCCACATTTACAGGTTGGGGAGCTGAGGGCAGTCAGTAATTAGCAGTCGGAACAGAGAACAAGACTAAGCTATAGGTTCTTTTTTAGATCCTGATTCATATTCTGAATGAACAAGCCCCAATCCCATTTACTTCAGGCTGAGGCCTCTTGCACAATTATAGTGCTGAACCCACAACTTTGCATTAGCTCTTCCTGGCCAATGAGGCCAGAGTCAACAGTTCTCTCCTTACAGACACTCCATTTTTCCTTTCCTCTCATAAGCCCCAGCAGACACAACCAAGTAAATCAAAACCTAAATAACCGAGGATGCCAAAGCTTACTTGAACATTTGGAGATCAATGAAATTATAAGCATCTTTGTACTTTCAGCTGACTGCTTCATTATTAATGTGAAATTAAAACTTGTTCTGACTTTGCCTGTTCTGGATATTTCACATAAATTGAATGATACGATATGTGGCCTTTTGTGTCTATCTTCTTTCACTTAGCATAATGTCTTCAAGGTTCATTCATGATGTAGCAAGTATGAGAACTTTGGACTCTTTTATTGCCGAATAATATTCCATTTTATGATATACAGTAAACCCTCATTATTCACTGATTCTGTACTTGCTAATTCACTTACTCAATAAATTTATTTGTTACCCCAAAATCAATACTCACAGAGCTTTTATGGTCATTTGTGGGCATGTGCAGACTCAAAACTGGAGTCACCCAATGCACATGTTCCCAACTGAGGTCAAACAAGAAAAGGCTCAGCCTTCTTGTTTCAGCTCTCAGACTATAAACAAGTCTGTCCTTTTTGCAGTCTATTTAGTTGCCATTTTTTTGCTCTTTTTGTTGATGATTTTGCTGTTTAAAGTGGCCCCCCAAGAAATGTGCTGAAGTGTTGTTTAGTGTTCTTAAGCACAAGAAGGCTGTGATGTGCCTTATAGAGAAAATGGGTGTGTTTGTTAAGGCATGAATAATAGTGCTGCTGGCTGTGATTCAATGTTAGTGGATCAGGTGTCTTTAAATAAATAATGTGTCTTTAAACATAGCCAAACATAAAACAAGATTATGTATTGACTAGTTCACAAAAATATTGTGACTAGAGGATCACAGGTACCTAACCTTGTATTTCCCCTAGATGTAATGGTTCAGTATTAGCTGCTTCAGTGTCCATGGTGACTTTATCAACTGTGTTACATTTCATTTACCTATTCATCAGTTGGTGGACATTTGGGTTATTTCCACTTTTTGGCACCATGAACAATATCACTATGAATATTAGATACGGGTGTTTGTGTCTCTATATTATTTCTGATTTTCTGTCTACTTATTCCATTGATTACTAAGAGAGAAGCATTGAAGATTCCAATATAATTGTGGATTTGTCTATATCTCATTTCAGTTCTATCAGTTTAACTCCATGTATTTTGAAGCTCTGTGTTAAATGCATACACATTTAGGATTGCTATAGCTTTTTGGTGAACTAACCCTTTTAGTATTATGCAATGTCCCTCTTTACTCCTGGTAATATTCCTTGTCATAACCGAATGCCAGACATTGTGAAGTTACATGCTAGATTTTGTCATATTCCTTTAAATAGTGTTAGATTTCATTCTGTGCACACATAAGTTACTTGAAATCATTTGGACCCTCTTGAGGCTTGCTTTCTGGATAGAAACTTTTTGACTTCCACTTCAGGTTCTTGAGGAGAGCTGGGGCTACTGTGGGTAACTAGAAGGATCCTTGGTAAGGCAAGAAAGATACTGATGTTTATTGAGGGCTACAATGTAAAGTGCTGTTCCAGGCCTTCAAGACCTAATGATAAAATCTTAACAGCAACCCTCATTTTACAGATGCGGAAATTGAGGCTCAGAAAAGTTGCATGCAGGTCTTCAAGTTGGGGCTCTGTGCCATAAGATGTAAGAGACTCCATTTTGTGGTGAGAGCTCAAGCCAAGTTAGATGCCTGACCTCTACATAAGGTAATCACATAGATGTGTGACATATACTTGTACATGTCATAGTAAATTATAAACAGAATCATTTTCTTTGAAGAGTTTAACATACTGTCACAGTATAATTTTCAAAAAACTTAAAAACATAACACTTGTATATATCTAAGATGAACGCATGTCAAAGATTTTATTCAGATCATTAATGAGGAAACTAGTGAGACAGTCAAGTTGATGCAAAGAGCATCAGAGAAACTGGGTACTTATAGGCAATAAAAAAAAAGAAGAGATTGATAGATTAGATACAAAGCTGGTTACAAAACCATAAGCTTTGAGATTATCTTTTCTACCAGACAGAAATCATTTACATTTCTACCAGACAAAAACATCTACAAGTTGACATGTAATTTCACAAAGTCTGGGACCATTAAACATTAATGGAAAAAAAAAAAAAAGAAGTCAAATGAAGATATATTCCCCTAAACAGTTAAACACCCATTGGAGGGTTTGTTAAGCAATGCCCTAATAAGTTGATACTGAAAGGCTATGTGTACTCTCTTGGTCTTATTTCCAAGTTTTAGCTGATTATTTTTCTTAATAACACATTAGGAAACCTATTGTAATAGTGTCAAGGTCTTTGACAAGGGTGGGTCAAAGTTTTATGGTACCTATAGCTTATGTAATATTGGGGTCTCTCTTTTAAAAAAAAATAAATATTTTAATTTTGCAAATATTACAAAAATATATGCACATGAGAACATGTGGCTTATATCCCTCCAGAGCCTTAGAAGAGCCATACACAAAACAGTCCTGAGATTTAAACTTCATCAAGCTTTATCTTAAATTGATTCTGCCTTTGGCCATAGTATTATTTTAGTATAAAAATAATATAGTGGAAAAAATTTTTCTTTTTACTTTAAGTCTCAAATATTCTGTAATCAAGTATCTTTAACTTTGGGTTAGATAATGTATCAACAATCTAAATATCTATGATTTTTTGAGTTACTTAATATTGTATATCATGTTAGGATCATTCAGCTCACTGATCCAAGTTATTAACATGGGCGATTCATTTGAATAAATTCTCCACACCTTGCAAATCGTCTTTAAACAGGAAACATATGCAGGCATTGAATTTTTACATGTTAAGAGTTCTTAATGACTAGTCTGAATAAAATGATTCATTTGTGTTTAGTCCACAAGTGACAGACTTAATGCTTTTAACGGATGTGTGTTCTTGTCAGACTCTCTTCTATCCCCACTCGGTAAGAGGCTGCTGCCATCACTAGTTCAGTTATTTCCCAGCCCCAAGTTCTGTCTTTGACAAACTAGTTCTTCCACCTTTTGGTGGAGACTTGAGGTGGGAGAACGAGGGTAAGAGAGAGAAGGGAGATGCAAGGAGAGTATGAGAATGCAAGTGTCAATGTACTGAGTACTAACTATGTGCCAGATACCATTGTAAGGGTTCTGCACGTATTAACTAACCTGAGACGGGCATTAGTATTATTCTAATATTACAAAAGAGCAAAAAAAATGATTAAATAACTTGTCCAGGTAAAGCCAAAACCTGCACGTTTCCATTCTAGAGCAAAGTTATATTCAAACAAACACAAAAGATTTTGTGTTTTTCTTTGTAGGACCTTTGAAAAACTTGAGTCCTTGAAAAACTGTATCTACTCATTAAAATCCATTGGCTTCTCTAATTCACTGTGTATTTGGTTTCATATGACAAAAATGCAACTCAAACTTTCTCAAACAAAGGAGTTCTGTTGAGGTTCTTATAACTAGTAGTGTTTTCCCTTCGAGTATGTCTGGATCCAGCACCTTTGGTGATGCCACCAAAGCTGTGTGTGTATCTCTCTCCACCTCCTGGCTCTGCTTTCCTCTGTGTGGTAGCTTTGTTCTATAGGCAGCTTCTCTTATACTCCTGCGGGAAATTGCCTCCACCAGACCCAGACTCATACAATCTCTACTATAAGAAATCTCAGAGTAAAACAGACATCTTTTCTTCGTCAGTGTCCATACATCATGTCACAGGGAAAGCCAATGCCCTAAAGAATTGAGACCTCTGATTGGTCATATAGGGCCATTGGGAGGTGGAAAAAGTCATAGGGAAACTTAATCCTTCCATGACCACATGGAGTATGTAAAGCATAGTACCCCAAAGGAAAAGTGGTACTTTGCTATTATCTGACAGAGAAGAAAGATATCAATCAGATGAAATCAACAGATGCCCATGACATTCTGAAATGCTCTGCTCTCCCTCCCTCTGCTTACCCAGAACTCCTTCTCACTCATGCTATTCAGACACTACCATCTCACAACCCAACAGGCCTGCATCAGTCCAGTCTACTCAGAGCTCTCAAGAGATTATACTTCTGGGTTGCTATTCCCCTATTCCATGGCCTCTTTCTGATTTAGAAGTACATGTTAATCATTGACATTTTAATGTGATATTTTTCACTAATGCACTGCCTCCCAATAAAATTTGTATTTAAAGCAACTAAAAAAATTTGTATTTAAATAAAATTTAACCAAGCAACTAAAGCCCTTCATTCCTTCTTAAATTAATTTTAACATGGCAAACAGGGAGGGATGCCCTTCCTTGCAACACATGAATATCCATCAGATGTCCATTTTCCCTATGCAGCCATTGTCACACAGAGCCACTGATGTCAAATCCTTCCACTGACCACACACCAGATCATCAAGGTAGAAAATCAGAATCTGACTGCAGCCTATCCACAGAATTCCTTCCACAAACAGTCATAGGGTTTCTTTTAGGCCTGAGACACATGGGCAGCCGCTCCTCCTCAAGGAAATTTACTAGGGCTCAGAATGATCTTACCTTCTCTGGTTACCCAAATGAAATAGTTGGCTCTACCACATTTCATCCGATGTCACCGTATCTGAGCAGCCCTCTTAAATATTCTTGCACAATTCTCTTTTTCTTTATATCTCCTCTTTCTGTAGTAGCAAAAATACTTTATAACACCTCACTTTAGTCATTTTGACCACTTAATGCCTTTTCATTTATTTGCAAAGTAAATCTTTTAGACAAGGGCTGCCTACAGCAATAAAGGAGGGAGAATTATATTGGCAGGATGATAGAGCAGCACCTCAGATGCCACAAACAGTGGGAGTAAATAGAACATGACATTTCTTCCCTGGCGTTGGGCAGAGGAGGCTATTATTAAATCAACTAAGAGCTCATACCTAGAGCAGCAACCATGAGATCCCACTTTGGTTTTTAAAAAAATTCTGTCTTCAGGTGGCCCAATGTTTTCTCCAAATTATTTCTTGTCAACAAATGAGATTACTCCTCACACCCCACTTTTCACCCCAAAGTGTTACAAGTTCAACCTCTCCCCCGAAAGCAAAATAAAAGTGTGCATTTCTAGTGGGGGGAAATGCACAATTTGTTCCTTTATTTCTTCCAAATTCTTCTCCTTGGATTGACATTGAGTCACATAGCAAACTTATTACCCAAGGAAAGGCTTTGCTAAAATAGGAATGTTAAACAGTATGCATATCACCAGAGTTTATTTTCTTCATTCTATTGCTGATATGGGGCCCTATTAGCCCGTAATCAATTGCAGATTGCTATTTCCTTGCTGTAAAACGTTTTGTTATAAAAAATTGCCTCCCCTTCCTGTCTTCCTTAGAGCAATGTTTCTCTGTCGACTGATATCATCGTCACTGGGATCCCAAGGACAGCTTAGGCTGTGTTTCCAGGAAAATTCAGGCATGTCCAGTTCCTTCTGGAATGCTGTGGACCAATTAGAGAAGGCTGTTTGCAGGTCCATTTGCATGAAGATCCAAGAAGCTAATGGGAGAAGACTCATAAATAAAAAAGAACTGGTGTGCTTGAGCATGCAAATATGAGTCAGGGAGGGGTGGTTCTGAGTGCAATGGAGAGTATGAGCTCACATTGCCCTCTGAATTGGCTACATGCTGCCCCCTGCCTTAGCTTTTCCCTGTACTCCCTCTCTCCCAGGTCACTGGCTAGAGTCGGGGGAGGTTGAAATACAAAAACAAAGAGGTGTTTCAGTTAAACCTCTGGAAGACTTTGCAAACAGAAAGACACATTACCTTGTGGCCTGCGTGACAGAGTATAACACAAATGGACAATAATGTATTTTCCCCATTTCACAGGGGCAGTCTGGGAGCACAACATTGTAATCCAGAGCAGCAGAGCCAAAGCTACCCAGCATAGGCCAGTGCTATCGCATGGAGAAAGCTAGGAGGACATCATAGGGAACATATGCAAAGCCATGGAGACACGTTATGATCACGCCTCACTGCGGCTGCCATAATTCTTTACTATATGGGAATAATTTGGTGGAGAGAGGGGATGGAAAGAATGCATAGCAAGAGTTCCAGTAATTCTATGAGTGGAGGCTGAGTCAAGAAAAACTATTATTATTTCTGTGATTCTGTTTTCCCCCACATTTGGTGTGGGGAAATATGAAGTTCATAAATTATGATAAAAATGCATTTGGTCAGTTGTCTGTGCTCCCGCCACCCCAAATATAATTTTGACTCTAAGCTACTCCATTTTCTAGCTCCTAAATGTGCTGACATTTGGGATCAGTCTGGTTTTCTACTGGTCCTGTAATGTATACCATTTCTAAGAGGCCCTTAGAGGTGTCTAAAGTCAAAGCAGGTCCAGAGATTACCATATTGGTTTCAAATAACACGTACAGTTCCAGTGGGAAAGAGAGCTGGCCAAATCTTTAGCCAAGCTACTGGGTGTCCCATTTTTAAGACTGCAATTTTCGATGCCTGCAATTATTTGCATTTTTGTTACTAATTACTCCTGCCATTGGTACAACCAACCACTTTTGGGTGCAATTACCCGTTCATCGGAGCAATTACATATGAAAACAGTTCTGCACGTGCAGCTAATGGTGACAAAACAAAAGGAGGGCAATTTGGCTCATCAAGTCACAACTCCAGTTTCAAACACTTGCCAGCTACAAGAAGGCAGAACAGTGGGACAGGGTACAAACACCTACTCTGAGTATTATCGGCTACAGCACTGCATTCACTCTTTACTAATATATTTTTAAAGAATTAGATTGTGGATTTATTTAATTAGAAAAGAACAACTCTTCTAGGCTATTCATTGGCCTTTTGTTAAAATAGTTTCTAGATACCAAATCAAGCCAAAGAGCCCTCTAATTAAGCATCCGAACTTTTAGATAATGCCAGATTCTATTGAAATTCTATTTTTCACAAAGAACACTGACACATCCATCCCACTGAATTATAATGTACACACAGGTCTCCCCTCCCATGTCTCTCTATTAGATGTGCCAACATAACTTCTTCAGCCTTAGGTTTGGGAATGATAGCTTAATGGGCTGACACATGAGGGCAGATTACCAGGAACAGTGACCCCAACTGGCAAAATATATCTAGCATTCTAGACAATCCATCTGCAGATTTCTAGGCAGCTCACATAACAAACAATTTTCATATTATACCTTGTTGCCTGATTCAAATTTTAGATTTGAAATGAAAAATGGGAGTGCATCTAAGTCCATCATCAGCCTATATTTCTATTTCAGTCAAATACACACACACACACACACACACACACACACACACACACACACACATGTACCCTACTGGACCTTCAGCTATTTTGTTTATAGGAGGCAGGTAAGCGCACAGGCTCTGGAGCCAGACTGCCTCAATTTCTTACTTTGTAAGAAAGGGGCAGTAATAGGCCTGCCTCATACTGTGACAGTGACTAAAAGATCTAATACATGAAAACTCTTAGAACAGTGCCCAGCACTCCATACATATTAACTATTTTTAGCATTACCTATAATATGTTATTGCAATTATTATTTCTAGATTTGTCTCTTCTCTGAATTAAGAAAAATTATCCAAAACAAAATAACCGTAGCCTTTCAAGTAATAGTCAAGTATTATTTAACATGCAGGCCTAAGGGGAAAGTAACTTTGTTTGACTTACTATTTTCTATTGATTAGAGGCCAGAATCTGGAAACTTAGATGTTAATTTGTAGATTGAAAAATTGAAAATGATTTTTATCCAGTAACAAGGAAAACTCCAATCAAAAAAATAAAGACAAAAACAATAAAAATAAAAATAAAGACAAAGGTTAAGGTTTATAGGTTCCTATAAGACATTAACCAGTTTTGTACTGAACTTTGCAAACTTACTCCAGCCTTTTCTTTTCTCCATTGACTAAATTTAGCCATTTTTCCTATCCTCTTTTGAATCAGTTTTGACATTTTGTCGATCCCCTCATTAATTAATTAGATAAATCTTTGACACATACTTATTATATATTTTTCTAAAATCATGTTTTTACCTTTTTTAAAAAAAGTATTCTTTGCAAAACAAAACAAGAGTATTCTTTACCAGAATCAAGGAGTCCCTTGCACATAGTAGTCATCTTTGTGTCCTAGTTCCATGTCTCTCAAGCTTTAATGCACATCCAAATCAGCTGAGGCTTCAGTAGGTTTGGGGAGAAGTCTGAAAACTTAGCATTTAAGTGGACACTGCTGGCCTTAGTCTTGAGCACATTGCCTGGATCTGGGAAACACAAGTGTTTAGAAAATGTTTGTGTAAACATCCACCTGTGAAAACAGATGACATTTTTTACTCCCTCCAATACGTAGTCATTATTATCCTTTACCCTCAGTAATACAGAGGATTTCCCTTGGGCAGCGACATGATTAGTAAACCCTGCTTATCACAATGACCAGTTAAATAAGGCATTAATGAGAGGGCAAGGAAAGATGGGTAAAGATTCACTGATAATAGGAAAATACAGTCATTTAGGATGTCAAAACTACGATGGTTATAGTTATCCAACCCCTGCAGACACATCGCAGGAATCTTGGTGGCAGGGCAACCCTAGCGGCATTGCCTGAGTTCGTTCCACAAAGGCCAAGCGGCCCCTCTCTTAGGCAACTGTAGGCTTCAGAGAAGTGAATCAAAGCTGCTCTCATCAACATTGTGGGGACTTGCAACGTAGGAGTGGACTTAGTGTTCAGCTTCTGCTCTCTTGGGGCATCCCATCTTCGTGTGCCTTCTTGTACATATAATAAATAGCCAGTAAACGCCCCACTATTAAAAAAATAAAATAATTAGGTGCTTATGTGGATTTAGGAAGAATTATGAATGTCGACCACAGTGGTTCTCAACCCTGGCAGCACGTTAGAATTGGCAGCATGAAGTAAAACGGGCCTGGGCCTGGGCCTCATGCCCAGAGAGTCTGCTGTAATACGTCTGGGGTGGGACCTGAGCAACAGTGTGTTTAGTATTGCGCTTAGTATGTCTTTAGGGGAAGTAGCCACGTTAGCTGCACTGTCACTGAGGTAACTGGAGGTGCTGGCTATCAACTCCTTCAACCATTCTAGCAACACATTAGTCTACGTGCCTCTAGTCATTTTAGGAACACTGCAAATTTTCAAAGACAGTAGTTCTAATTCTCTGTACTTTATAATGTGAACATATTAAAACTGTTTTTGAGGAGAAAATACTGGATGCTACAAAAGGTCTGATGCAGGCAACACATGAAGCCTGGCCGTGAGGTGCGACTTTCCAAGCACCTGGAAATAAGAGGAATAATATTTCATCTGAGGCTTAAACTAATAAAATCCACACAAAATGAATATAATTTTCATTTAAAGCGGCCAAGAAATTCTAAATATGTGATTATGAAATGTTCTTTGATATTTGGTACAGAACACTTTCATTATTGAAATACTCAAATGCTCCTAAAAATAAAAAAAAAAAAAACTACTTTGAAAGAAGTTATATGAGATAACACAAAGTTTCCCATTTCTATCCCTTCTTTCACTCCCCATCACCATTTCTCATTCTTTACCAGGAATCATGGCTTAGAAAGTCTTACGAAGGAGTGAAAGAGAATTCATCCTGAAGCTGGTGGGCATCGGCGCCTCTGTTAAGGAAGAGGACGCTGTGTATCACATCCACCCTTATCCGGCAGGCTCCCTCCAGAGACCAAACAATCGAGAAAGTACAGATGAGGTCGGGGACGTTTTGAGACATAATACCTAACACTGTGGAAGATGTCATTAAATAGCAACGAAAGGAATGTCGCATACATGTTCCTATTAAGAAAGGCTGGGAGAAGAAAGAGGAAAAGGAACAGAACAACTAAAACACAGAAAACAAATGCAAACAAGCAATGACAGATTAATAGCAGCTACCACGTGCTGGTGCTTTGCCAGGGGCCTCATAGGTGCTATCTTATACAGTTCTTAATAGAGCCCAGTGAGGCGGGGGTCACAATCTACACCTCTCAGATAAAGGTCTGTTTTCTGTAGCAGCAGCTGAATCGGGATCTTTCCCCACTCAGCCAATTTTAGGTCATTTCAAATTTTTTTTTTTAAACGCCTACGGCACCTGGTATTCCTAGGTGGTCTACCATCCAAGTACTAACCAGGCCCAACCCTGCTTTGCTTCCAAGATCAGACAAGATCGGGCATGTTCAGGATGGCATGGCTGTAGATAGGTCATTTCCAATTTGATGTCAGCAAGAGGAGGGCATACCAGGTGCCTGAGGCTGGATGCTACTGGCAAGATAAAGAGACCCTGAGGACTCCAAAGAAAGTGAAACCCTAAGAAGGAAGGAGACTAAGCCCCTAAATGAGGTTAGGGAAAACCAACAAACCAGGAACACCCACACGAGACTAAGAGAGCAAAAACCGAATTTTTATTTGTTCATTCATTCAGCAACCACTTATATAGATTTACGATGTGTTGGGCACTGTTCCTCCAAGACCTTTTAAATATAACTCATTTAATTCCCAAAGCAAATTATGAGGCATATGCTAATATTATCCCCATCTTACAGATGAGGAAACTGACACACAAAGAAGTTCAATAACTTACCAATAGCACCAATATTGTTTTAAGCCACTGATTAGAAGTTTTATTTGTTACAGCTATGAAGTTACACTAATTAGTACAGTGTCACTATGTTGATATTTTCTATTCAGACTTACAGGACTAAGAAGTTTACAAAGCCCAGAATAATGACTTCGAAGACATCGGAAGTGAGGTTCAAAGGACATCTCACATTGGTGTGGCTTAGTGCAAAACATTTGCAAGGACAAGTTCATTTGTAGAGAAGAATAATAGATTGACTACTGATCTTTTTAAAGGGCTCTCTACAATTTAATCTACAAAAATCTCTTGTGAAATTCACTTTCTTTTAAACAAAATTAATAAGTTCATCACTCAGATCCTGGTGTCTGTGTGTTCTCATCCGTTAAATGGAGGATAGGGACTGATGAGCTTGGAAGTAACTCCCAGAATCAACATTAAGCATCAATGCTAAATTTAACTTAAGCTAAGAGTAATTGCTTTTCATGAACAGGTCACAGACTCAAGACCAAATCTGAGCCTTTGACCCCAGTCTTAACTCTGAGCCCAGAGGCATGAAGAGCCTGTGTAAGAATGGGAGCATATTTATAGTCACCTGGCTACTATAAAAGGATTTAACTACACTTCAATTTTGCTATCATTTTTTTTTAAGTATGCACACTGTATAATTCTACAATAAATAAAGTGACACATGAACTACTTTCTTTGCACGAAAGGATGCAGTACTGCTACACCCTACTTCTAAGAGAAAACATATCAGATCAATAGGAACAATCTGACTTTCTCTCCCTTCAATCATTTTCAGCTACCTTTTGTTCTCTCCTTTTAGTTCCTCCTCATAAGAGCCTCTGGTCTCTGATTCTGCAGTTCCATCATTTGACATCGAATTCAGCTTTCCATTTGATAGGCCCTACTGCTTTATATTTTCCCTTTTCTAATTCTGCAAAGATAAAATCTCATTTCTCAATGAAACCTGAGACTCAGATACAAAGTATAACTGGGAATTAGCTTAATTGGCAAAGAAAAAAGAAAATGATTGAATAAGACAGATAACTGACTCCAGCCCAAATTCAACTTTAAATTTGGCACAATTATTATCTTTTTTTAAACTCAGAACTGAACCCAAATCACTACTTCTTGAAGGTTTTGTGAAATTTAATCAAGCATTACAGTGCGGTATGTGAATGGTGAAATTTATAATAAGAATCATTTGAACAACCTACACTGTCACTGGCTAGAATCTAAACCAAACTGGAACAATTTTGAGTGTAACTAGAAACTAAAACCCAAGCAGAAAATTTTAAGGCCCTGCTCCATGTAGGGCTAAAGCAGCAATTGCTGTTAATTTTATCAAGTAGTCTCTAAAAAAAAACATATTTGAGAATTTTATTTTACCCTTCATATAAGTGAGTTCTCATTTATGCCACGAACTAGTTAGATACCAAATCTAATCTCTCCCTATCCCACCACCACGCACCCCAGAACCTTTCCCTCAAACCTTATCTTTCTTCCACTTTCCCTCTCTCCTCCCAGGTCTACTCCCTCTTCCTTCTTCTCTCTTTTTTTACCTTTGATTGGAGGAGGGGACATCCTCCAAGGCTTAGTCTTCTTACAATTTCTCCCTTAAGGGATCCAATCCATTCTCATGAATTCAACTCCTTATCTCAGTCTATAATTTCTACTCTGTGTCTCTAGTTCTATCCTCTCACCTAAATTCCAGGGCTACAGGACACATTCGTACAAATGTTGTTCTATCTTGTCTCCAAGAAAGCTGCATTGATCCCTTCTCTTATTGAAAGGTGGAACCTATTCCTTCACCCCTTTAAATTCAGGGGGTTGGACGAGGGTGGGCTGTGACTGCTTTGACCAACAGAATATAGTAGATGTGACATGGCAAGACTTCTAAGGCTAGATTTTAAGAAGTTAGACAACTTTCCCCTGGGTCTCTTGGAACAAGAGAAGCAAGCCCTGGGGGAAGCCAACCACCATGAAAGAATACAACCAACTACCCTGAGACCACCATGCTTTAAGGAAGCCCAAGCTAACAAAAGGAAGAAGCCAAAGGGAAAGAGAAATGCCCAACCAGTCCCCAGACGGCCCAGATATCACAGATAGCAACAGACCCGTGAGTAAAGAAGCTGTAACATAACTCCAGCTTTGGCTTCCAACTGACTTCAACCGCATGAGGAAACCCAAATGAGAATGACCCATTGGTGCCTATCAAGACTGCAGAATGGTGAGGGATACTAATAAATGGTTGCTTTGCACTACAAAGTTTTAGGGTGGGTTGTTATGCAGTAATAAAATAATTGGAAGAGATATCTAACTTTCATTCCATCACTGACTCTTCCATTCATTTAACAATTGTTTTGAACACTTGCTGTATGTGCAGCAACTCATAAGGCACTGGGAATAAACAATAAACATGACAGGCCCAGTTCTGGCTAGAAAGAAAGATGTTGAATAAAATTTTATCAACCATTTCAAACTTCTAATACTCCCTCCCCTGCTCACATGCTTAGCTGGTGATAATAGAAATAATCAGGCACGAACTTCTTCACAGATCTACAATATGGACTCTTAACCTACCAACATCTGTGTGGAATTCACCACCTTCTCTCTTGTTTCTCTAGATAAGTATCCCAGAGGTCATCCTATCCACTCGAGCTCTAAATCTCATCTCCTTCACAATGAATTCTCCAACATTTCATCAGAAAGCAAAGAAGCTCCAGATAGTCTTAACAAGGCTCCTGGCCTGAAATACCATCTTTAGGCTGAAGGCCCAGGAATCCGTATCTCTTGCTTTGATCCATTCCCAGAAGAGTTATATATCCAGCCACCTGACTGGTCCCTCAATTTAGTAGACAGCTCAAACTTAACATGATGCAACAGAACTCAAGATGTTTGCCTGATGCTTAGCCCCTTTCATATTATTTCCTGCCCCAGTAAATGACTTCCTCACAATTCTATTACCAAAACAAACAAGTTATCTTTGATTCCTCTCTTTCTCTCACCCCCACAATATCCAATCCGGTAGGCAGCCCTATTGACTCTGCATCCAAAACATATCCATTTCTCTTCAGCATCAGCATCTTCATCCTGGTCCAACCTATCATCCTCTCTCACTAGACTGCTGAAATTTCAAGCCTCCTCATTTCTACTCTTGTCCCTCCACAATCTATTTTTCCTTTCAGCATCCAGAGTTTCTTTTATTTTCATCTTTTTAAAATTTATTTATTTAAATTAGTTTCAAGTATGCAGTACCTTGGTTAGACATCTATATAGTTTGTAAAACGATCCCCCCAATTGCTCCTTCCCTCCCCTGGCCCTCCACCTAGCCATCATATTAATGCTAACTGCATTCCCTATGCTGTGCTCCCTATCCACGTGACCAACTATCAACTACTAATTTGTACTTCTTTAACCCTTCACCCCATTCTCCCAGCCTCCCAATTCCTCTCCCCTCTGTCCATCACCAAATTGTCCACTATATTTGTGAGTCTGTTTTTGATTAGTTTGTTCTTTTTGTTCCTTAGATTCCACATATAAGTGAAATTATATGGTATTTATCTTTCTCTGTCTGATTTATTTCACTCAGCATAATAACCTCTAGGTCCATCCAAGTCATTGCAAATGATAGGATTTCATTTTTTCTAATGCCTGAGTAATATTCCATTGTATATATGAACCATAGTTTCTTTATCCAATCGTCCGTTGAGGTTGCTTCTATATCCTGGCTATTGTAAATTGTAATGCCATGAATATTGGGGTGCATAGATCTTTACAAATTATTGTTTTGGTTTTCTTTGGATAAATACCTATAAGTGCAATTGCTAGGTCAAAAGGCATATCCATTTTTAACTTTTTGAGAAACCTCCAAACCTCCATAATGGCTGTACCAATTTGCAAACCCATCAACAATGTATGAGAGTTCCCTTTTCTCCGCATCCTCACCAACACTTGTTGTTCTTTGATTTAACGATGATAGCCATTCTGACAGGTGTGAGGTAATATCTCATTGTGGTTTTAATTTGCATTTCTCTGGTGATTAGCCACTTTGAGCATCTTTTCATATATCTATTAGCCATCTGTATTTCCTCTTCAGGGAAATATCTGTTCAGGTCTTCTGCCCATTTTTAAATTGGATTTTTTTGTTGTTGTTGTTATTGAGTTGTATAAGTTCTTTATATATATGGGATATTAACCCCTTATCAGATGTATCATTAGCGAATAGTTTCTCTCAAATAGTTGTTCGTCTTTTTGTTTTCTTGATGGTTTCCTTTGTTGTACTTATGTGTCTTTTAGACACATAAATTGTATCACGTGACTCCTCTGTTTAATAGCTTATCAATGGCTTCCATTGCACTTAGGAAGTTTGTATTTTTGTAACCTTGTTTCTAAACTCTGTATCTTTGTTTCCATGATTTGGCCTCTCAGACTTCATTTTACATGATTATCACCTTTACCCACCATATTCTAGCCATGAGGTCTTCTTTCACTCCTGAGACAGGCCAAACTCATTCCCATCTCAGGGCCTTTGCAGCAGCTGTTCCTCCTAGTCTTGGCGTGGCTGACTCTTGCTATTCAGCCTTTAGTTCCAATGTCTCCTTCTCAGACTACCCAACCTAGCATGATGGAATTTTTGGCATAGCACCAATCACTCTCTGATATGGCTCATGTTTATTTAATTTTTTAACTTATCTATTTTCCATTTGTCTTCCACATTAGTATCCTCATCACTGCTGCCTCCTCAGTACCCAGAACAGTGCCTGGTCCATAGTAGGTGCTCAGTAAATATTTGTCAACTGACTGAATGAAACCATCACCAGTGTGATGAGAATTATGAAGAAGAGTGCCAAATGCTATGGGAGCAAATTGTGAGTAGACTAACCTAGTTTCAGGGATGTGTGGGGGAAACCATTTCCTTGAGAAGGTGGCAGTTAAACAAAGATCAAAGGATAAAAAGGATAAATCCAGGAAAGCAGGGGGTGGGGAGAAGAACAGAAGGACGTACTGAGAAAACCACCAGATCAGGAAATTTCTGACTCTTTTAGGATCTGAAAGTTCTCAGGGAGGGAGACTGGCAGGTTAGGCCAGGGCTAGACCTCACAAGCAGACCCTTGGAGGATTTTTGTGCTTACAGGTCACTCATTTTCATTCTATCTAGACTTTGCTCACCTTTCTGCCCATTTGGATTGTGCCTTTTTGGATTCATCAATATGCCTTTTCCAGGCCTCTTTCATTCTCGCACAGGGTCTTGATATCCTGAGGTCACCTTTGCTTCCTCTCAGTTGAAATTTTGTGGTCCATGAGAGACATTGTCTAGTTGGTCGGCCTCCTCAAATCTCTCATCTGCTCTGTGACCCCCATTCCCACTGCCCATATGGCAGAAGGGAACACCTTTGCCTCATTCAGATCCTTAGGCCTTTGTTTCAGACCCTCTGAAAGCCTTCTGACTGATCCCCTGCCTCCAACCTTCCCCTGATCTTCTTCAACCTCCCTCCCCTTTCCCCACACACATACCAATCTTGTCAGCCTATGGCTCTACACTAAATCTTCTGGGAAGTGGCCTTCATCACACTTCTCCAACCAAAGACTTGAATGGCTTCTTAGTTCCAACAACATCCTCTCTAAACTCATCACCAGGCTCTATACCTCCCATCTAACCCAATTTCCAGCACCGCTTCAAAGGGTGCTACTTCATAAGGCAGTGAACGCACTAAAATCATTCCCTTCCTCGTATTCACACTTTCCCCAGAATGAACTCCTTTCTTCTCTCAATGACTTGAGTCCTCTTCTTTCATAAAACTTCTGCCCATCACGTAGTTCATGGCCGTGGTTAAGAGCTCTAGGTCTGGAACCAGATTGCACAGTGCCACCCTTCACCTGCAGTGAGATTGAGTTGCTTAGCCTCTCTGTGCTTTATTTTCCTCATCTGCAAAGTGGAAACAATAATAGTATCCAAGTCATAGGGTTCTTGGGATGATTACATGAGTTCATTTTATATATTGTTAAGTATTTAGGACAGTGCCTGGTACATTGAAAGCTCTAGGAGGTGTTTTCTACTATTGTTGTTGATGTAATGACTCCATCTTTTCTGTTCTAAACTCATACAACTTACAGGAAAGTCCAGATCACAAATTTAATTCTTAGTTTTACTCCAAATTATATTTTCCCCTACTGTTTCCTGAGACCCCAGTTGGATTCTCATTTCCTTGAAGACAAAGAAACAAAAACAGTTTTTGTTATATGCTAGCAGCCCAAGGAATGCTGTGGTGAATCAGACAGCATCCTGGCCCTTGAGTTGCTCATGGGCCAGTGGGAAGAGACCAGCCTGTAATCACCATTCAATACCATAGGGTTTGGAAGTGTGATAAAGAGATAGGCATGGGGGCTATGGAAGCACCAAGGATGGGCTTTCTGGAAGCAAGAATGCCTGAGCTGTGGTTTGAAAGAAGACCTATCAGGTCTATGCAAGTCACTCCACCCACACAATCTAGCCTCCTCTTCCTAGGGTGGCATTCAATGGAAGCACTAGCTAAACATCAAAAAAACACTGAAAAGGATTTTAAAACTCTCCTGAAGTTTTTAAAACAGGCCAAAAACAATATAAACTACATGACTCACAGTAAATTATCCTAAAATCCCTTCTCAGCCATCCATGCCCGTCTCCACAGCAGCCACTCAGAAATCTCTTTTGGCCCCTTACCCACTCTCTCTCCACAAACCCTCCTCCTGAACTCCTCCAAGGTTTGCTGTTTCCCTCTCCCTCCTCACTTCTGCTCGGATCTTTGCTAAGGAGGCACATTTAGCTTTTCTAGGCATCTTTCAATTTGTCTTTTATTCTTAGCAGCAACACAAAGCCAGGCTCCAAGACCTTAGAAAAGAAGGGGGAGGCTGCAGACGTTTATTATTCTATACTTTTTCTTTTACCCTATCACAAATTCTTCCTAGTGAAAGCTTTGCAGGTCATTTTCCAAACTCATAAACCACTCAGCATACTTTCCGTAACTCTTCCCTCTGATTAGGTTGAGCCAGACTCTCCTCTGACATCTCAGAGAGCAGAAGTGGTGGGGTGGAGGACCCCACCTGTGAGGGCTGGGCCCTTCAGTTTCTTCTAGAACAATGACTTTTGATCTGTTTTTGAAACTCATTATAAGAAGTACATTTTACATTGCAGCCAAGTATATACATGTGCACACACACAAGTGAAACAAAAGCTTGATAAAACATTACTTAATCTTCACTCTATTTTCTATTCTATGTGTGTCACTTAAAAATGGTAATAATCATCATCTTTTAGGACTATATACCAAAGTATTTACAGATGAAATGACATGAGGTCTGGAACTTGCATCAAAATAATTGAGACGGAGGGCTGGGTTGTAGATGAAACAAGATTGACCATGAATTGATAATTGTTGAAACTAGATGATAGGCACATGGTGGTTCATTATACTGTTCTCTCTAATACTTTATATATTTGATATCTTCCATAATAAAAAAAATTTAAAACAAAAAAAAAATATTGGTCATGTCCCAGTTAATTGATTTTACAATCCACTAACAGGCCAAGAGCTACAGTTTGTAAAATACATTCTAGAAAATCTAGGAGTTGGGAAATTTGAAACTTGATAGTAGGGAAACACATCAACATCTAAATTTAATCTAATACGTATACCCTGCCACAAACAAGGTCTAATTCTTTTTCTGGGATTGGGAGGTGGAATGTTTGTTGAGTTCTGTTTTTCCTCAGGGTACAGTTGCTTATCAGATATCCCTGTTTGTCAAAAATGAACCTACACAGTAGTTATCTCCACCGACAAAGGTTTTAGTCAATTTCTCATGAACTAAGACCTCCTAAGGGATTTGTTTCTGAGACTCACAGTAAGCCTGTCTATGACTGCTCCAGTCGTATTGGAAACAAATTAGGGAACACTGTGATCAAAGCTCTACAGAGAGAGCACAAAAGACTCTGACAGCACACAAAACCTTGCTCATTCCTCCTCCACAACCAGCTGGGAACCACTTCTGGCTTCTCAGGTATACCACAGTGCCTCCCTGGTGGTTTCTGAGGACCTCTGTGGTCACTCCATCCTCTTTTTCACTTGCAATTAGTTTATTAAAGTGAGATTTCAGGCAGCCCTTTGGTGTGTGTAGGTTGTCCGATATTGTCAGTGCTGAGCTGATGAAGAAGGGAAGGTTTCGGTGGTGAGACGCCCAGTTGGAAGAAGGCCAACATGAGAATGAAATGGTGGGCACCAATTTTATTGTGGGGAATGCAGTTCTATTGCAGAGAGTGCAGTTCTATTGCGGGAAGTACACTTCTGCTTCTGCTCTTCTGCTCTCCTTCTTGTGCTCCCCTTCTGCTCCCCAGGGAATCACATGGCTCCACAGGTATCAGAGTACAATAGTGGCATTCAGCCACACATGCATAATACAATAAGCTGAATTATGTTTACATATTTTAGGAGCAGGCACTCTACTACACTAATGTAACATTCTAAATCCGGGATCTTATTCTTAGCCGTGAGCCTGGATCACAGCCAGACCTGGGACCAGCCAGGCCTGGGATCCACAGGTATCTCTTAGTTATAGGGTGCTCTGAACTAGCTTTGACTCTACTTCTTCAAAATTCTCTGTCACACTGTGCCAAGTGGATGTTATAGCCATCCCTTGTATCAAAAAGCGCATGTGGAACAATTCTCTGTTCCCTTTAGTATGCAGCTATGAACTCTACATAGAAACCCAACTTCAGTAAAAAAAAAAAAAAAAAAAAAACTTCCCGTAGATGAAGCAATTGGGCCGTAAAAAAAGCAGAGGCTTCTAGGTTTCGCGTTCACAATGCTGACCCTATAGACCCACATTTCTCCCGCCAGAAGCCTGTCATTTTCATAACTCAGGATTCTCTTCTCCTCTTTTGTCTCCAATTTCTCCACTTTCTGACAGCAAATAATCCCTACTAGTGGTTTCCAAACTCTTATCACTCAAACCACCACAGCGGCCCAGTGGTGCCAGATACTATTAATATCTGTAAGGAAAAAAAATAATATGGCACACCAATGTTCATAGCAGCATTATTCACGGTGGCCAGGACATGGAAGCAACCGAAGTGTCCTACGATAGATGATTGGCTAAAGAAGCTGTGGTACATATATACAATGGAATATTACTCAACCATAAGAAGAGATGAAATACTGCCATTTGCGACAACATGGATGGACTTTGAGATAATCATGCTAAGTGAAATAAGCCAGACAGAAAAAGTTGAAAACCACATGATATCACTTATATGTGGGATATAAACTTAAAAGCAACAAGCAAACAGACTAAACAAACAGAGACTCGTGGACATGTACAATAGACTAGTGGTTACCAGAGGGTAGGGAGGGAGGGGGGAAGAGAGAGGTAGATGGGGTAAAAGCATCAAATATGTGGTGACAGAAAGAAATCTAATTATGGGTGGTGAACACACAATGCAATATATATATATGCCTTACTGTTGAATTGTATACCTGAAACTTACTAAATTTTGTTAACCAATGTCACCATAAAAAAGAAATTACAAGCAAAATTTCAACTAAATCTTTTGTGTTAATTTGTGAACAGTACTGAAAATTGAGTATCACTTATTTTTTTTTTAGTGCAGGTAAATGAATATTTCTTCTATTTGGTTCTACCTGTGATTATAAGGGGATTTTTTCAGCTGTGACAGCTACTAAATGCAAGTATAAAATAAACTTAACTTCTAAATAGACCTTTTAATTGCTTCGACAAAAGATTTTAAACCAAGCTTTTCAAGAATATAAGTTCTGGTAATACAAAATAAAATTTAAGATGGAAGGAAAAAAAAATAATATGGCAGAGCAGTGAAAGTGCACCAGAAAGGTATTTAAAACTGCAAGGTAATCTTGGATAGTGTCTGTTTCAAAAAAACGAGGTGACTGTCACACCCAATCTAGATGTGACAATAAGCTTTACCAGAAATCAACAGCTATGGTCATCGGTCAGTCCTCTGGGAATGCTTTATAAAGTTTGTATGTGATGTCAAGTTGCTGGTCACTTGAGATATGATTGCTATGGTAGAGGTTGCTGCCCTTAAGAAATAAGGCAAGCTCCTAGTTGAAGAAGGGTAGATGGTGCCTATCGCCTGTAACGTGGTAGGTGTGGTCCCATGTCCTATCTAGACCAGATGGCTATATAGCTTGATCTGAGGCTGACTCTGCCACCCCAGCTCTCCTGGGTGGCAATGACTGGACAGTGACAGATTTGCCTCAGGAGGGCCCTGGATGTGTGGCTCCTAACGGTGTACCTGCAGTGCCTGAGTGGAGACTGGCATGCAAACTCCAGCATCATCATTCCTGGAAGCCAGCAGCAAAATATTCAAGCCCAATCCTCCAAGTCCTAACTAGGTATACAGGAAAAGAGGCCCCTAAATACGCTATTGAATTATTCTGAGTTTATTTAAACAAGATTGCAGAAGGGTACTCCTGTCTTATAAACATAGAGACTACCTCTTGGAAGAAATTACAAACCATTCCCATTCCCATAAAGTGGACTGTGAAAAGCCTGCCATCATCCTTCATAATAGCTTACATACAAAGACTAAAGATTGCAGTGGACCCTTCTTCACCACATTGGCAATCCATGGTGGGACCACAGTGAACCCTCTTATTTTATTTACTATGACCCCCTAACCTGCCATTGAGCTGCCACCACCAGCTCCCTTGGAGATGCCCCAGTTGCAGAACCCTCCGGAGCATCACTTCCTCCAGCAGGCTAAGAGAAGTACTGACCCGCTCATGGTGACTCTAATTGTGAAAACTCCACATTCCAGTCCAAAAAAAAGAAAAAAAGTCACACACACTCAGCAGGCTGCTTCTATAAGCTGGTGACACGGTTGCTACTATTGTTTTTAAAATGGACACTAGCTCAGACCCTAGAAGTAGGGGAGGAGGTCTGGTTTAGGACTAGGTCATAGCACTGTGCCTTGGCTTTAGACAACCCTGCTGTCAGAGTCTTCTGTCACATGGTGGACACTTGCCAAGTGGCACCAAATGCCCCCACAGAATGGGATGAGTAGCTCCTTGCAGGCACAGAGACTCTCGGCAGCATGTATGCTCCTCACACTACCCACCCCTGATATCCACCTCTGACTTCTTTTCTTATCTGGAATGGATTCACATTTCAGAAACTATGTCCATGGAAGCTCAGATTTAAAAACCTGCATCCAGCCTACAAGCAGAAGAGGGGTGGACCCTGTCAATCTAGAGCAGAATCTAGAGGCCCTGGGCAAGTACGACTCATCGGTGCACCAAGCTCTGGATTGGACGGTCCCCCCATAGCTGGCCCCATGGTTTCCAAAGGGGTTCCACATTTTCCTAGGTTCTGAGGTGCTGCTCCACTGAGAGAGGCTGCTGTACTGAGTTGGCACCATCAGCTTTGTACCATAAGTCCGTCAGCCAGCACTGTTGGTGAAGGTGCCCTTGAAGCTCAGTTTGGTGGGAGATCCAACTCCGTGGCTGGCTGGGACCTCACAGCCAAGGTCCAGGACACCTTCTCCCTATTTTGCTGGATTGGGCACAGAGAGTGGCTAAAACCAAAGGAGTCAGGCTAGGAAATACTAGAAGAATGTAACTTAACTTTTCTCCCTTTCCTTTGCTGCTGATTTCAGAGAGCTGAGGACCTAAGAGGGAGGGCTAAATTATGACTTTTGAGGACCACAGGAACTTTTATATTCATGGGCTTCTTCCTCCATAAAAATATTCAAATTTGTATTTTACTCTTATATTGTTATAAAGGGCAAATAAGTTAGCATTATATAGTGAAACATTTTCTTCAACCTAAGAGTTATTATTTTTCTTCTGATTTTAAAATAAATTAAAGCATTTTTATGCACCCTTAAAAATATCGTGGGTCCTAGGTACTGGGCTTGTGGGCCTAATAGAGGTCAATCATATTAATAAGTGCCCATTAAGTACCTGCAGATGGGTGGGTAGATTAAGGGCAAGAACACGATATTCAGGAGATAGAGGTTTGCAGAAAATTCTTCACTGTGTTTCCTTCCATCTGCCCACACTGTCCCAAGCTTCCAGTTCTCAGCTGGAATGACTGCTGAATCTCCAATTCACTTTGAAGAGTGGAAGAGTGTATGTGAAGGGAAGTGCCATTTCCCACATATGAATCACCATGATACTGTAGTAATAGATGATTATAGTTTCCAGTTTTAAAGGGAAATTTATTTAAGCATGTTAACAGAAATATTATATTAGGAATAAATCTTGTCCTTTACTGCAAACACCACCACAGATGTCCTAGCATTAGTCATGAGAAAGCCCATTTTAAAAGATGTTTACAAAGATACCTACAGAAGCTTGGGCTTCGTTATCATAATATTTTCAGCTGTTGATTAATTGAGTATCCAGTCTTATGATCCACTGAGTCGCAAATAAAAAAAAACATAAGATTGGCAATGGCTCCTACAATATTTCACATTTGTCATTTTCAGAATTTATCACTTAAACAATTTATTATAATTTTCTCAGTGTAGTTGTAATTCACTTTTCCCTGTCTTATTCTACAGGTCTACAGATTGTAGGAATCTAAGATGGAATCCTGAAATTTCCTATTCTTTTAAAAAAATGTTTACCTTAACACAGAGATAGCAGGCAGCACATTTAGTGGTGCGTGTCCTCCAACGAGGGTGGAGTGTGACAGCACTAGAGAGACTAAGCACTACTCTTAATATCATTAAAACTAAGTGAACTGAATTATTACTGTTGCGGATGAAAAAATAACTTTCCTTACCCTTCTAGGTCCTTGGCTGAGACTCCCTGTAATTAAGAAATTAACAGGAAGAAAACAAATTTAATTGTGTATGGATGGGAACCCTACAAAGAAATGAGACCCAAAGGCAGCCAGGCAACTAAAGCTTATATACCATCCTGAGCTAAGGAATGGGTTGGAGGCCTGGGACTTCAAAGGAGAAGAAGGCAATTCATAGGAAAGTGAGAAGAGCAAATGTTTGGTAAATAAATATTTGCCCTGCTGGCAGATAAGTCTCTCAGATGAAAAGTTATCCCTGGTAATAGTTCTTTTACTGGTATAGGCCTCCTTTCTAAATTGTTTTAGGCATTTAAGAGGAAGGTAAAAAGCTTTTCTTGAGTCAGCTGGGTCTTGATACCTTCTGCTCAAAATAATCCACATGCCAAAGTGGTACATTCTGGGGTGACTTATTCAGAACCCTCTCATTATTTTAGCAAGACCGCAACCTGTGGACCAAATCTAGTCTACCACCTGTTTTTGTAGAGTTGAGGAGATAAGCTCACTTTTTCACATTTTTAAATGATTGAAAAAAGACAAAAGAAGAAAATATTTAGTGACATGTGAAAATTGTGTGACATTCAAATTCCAGTCTCCATAAAATTTAACTGAATCATAATCATGCCAATTCACTTATAGATTATCTGTGGTGGCTTCTATGCTAAAGGGCAAAGTTGAGTATTTTTTGATAGGGACTACATGTCCCACAAAGCCTAAAATTTTTACTCTCTGGACCATTACAGAAAATGTTTGTTGACCCCTGTCTTAGGGCATAAGAATTCCTACGCAGGATCAGAGCCACAGAGTTTCTTCTAGTAATCACATTACAGGAACTCGTATCCATGAATAATATTGCTAGTTAACTTCTTACTATATATACTATATAGTTACTATATAGTTTACCTCTTACTATATGCTGGACCTATGTTAGATATTTTTATCCATTATCTGATTTAATCCTCACAACAACCTGGTGAAGTAGACAATGTCATGACCTCCATTTCATACATGAGAAATATAAAGCTCAAGGAGATTAATCAGTTTGTCTAAAGTCACTCTTAGCAAGTGTTCTAACTGGGATTTAAACTCAAGACTATCTAATGCCAAAGTTCATACATATCACATCCTGTGTCATTCACCCTCACTCCCCAAGCTTTTCTTGGTGTTATGGTTGCACCCAGTATGTAGTCTGCAGTAAAGATTTGCATAAAATTTACTAACTACTGTGCAAATTTAGGCTTCCTTTTATGTGCACTAATTTGCACCTTTTCTAATTTCACAAGGGAGCTCTGGGTCCATAAACTCGTTCTTGGTGAGTCTGTTCATCCAACCATACCCTCTCCTATTGTAGGTATCTGAGTCCCATCTGCCTCCAAGCCTTTTTTGGGAGAAAAGGGGTGTCTCTGATCTCAGCATATGAAAGTCTTCTCTATTATTCTTCAAGCTTGCTATGATTTTGTTTTGTTTTGTTTTCTTCCTCTAAATGCAATGACCAGAACAACATATGATATTTCCAGGTTCAATTAACCGCTGGAACCAATCACATTCCTAGATCATAACTTTATTTGCTAAAAGCTAAGGGTCCTATTATGTTGCTCACATTAGTTCTCTTGGAATAGTTTGAATATTATTTTCCTGCATGGTTTAAAGTTTTTAGTTCTCATTCTAAAGGGAAATGAACCGCACACATTCCTTTACAGGAACTGGAGCTTCCAAACATCTCCCCATGAACACCAGACACGATCTAATCTCTGAATTGGAAGTCAGCAGACTGTTCCCATGACTCACAACTCTAGATACATCTTTTAACAATCAGGTCTTCACTTCACAAGGATGAAAGTATCTATCACCTGAGCAATGTGGATAAAGCAAATTCTTTTTAAAGGTTCTCATTTATTCTAAAAATAGAAACAATATTTTGATTTAGATATACTTTACTCCTGTCTCCTTAAACATATTTTACAAAACATATATTTCTGCCAGTTTTCTAGGTAAATTTTAATATAAGCATTTTTTTCCCCAAATGCCTCAGTATAATTGTCAGTTGGTAATAGGGGGCTGACCCTGACACAGCTCTCGACAGGGCATTTTTAGGTTTTCCGTGGTAATCAGTTTCACAGGCTGTGTGATTAGAGATGCTGTCATTCATCAAGCTAGATGAGAAAGACTGTGTGATTGCAGACTAGAAATTTCTCTCCAGAATAAAAGACTCTTTCCGGACATTCACACAACTTTTTCAGTTTACTTAAATGTTTTTTTTTTTTTATTTCTCTGTAATAATATTCATGTGTATTCTGTCTAATCAGCTAGTTCTTTTTCTTTATGTACTAACTTCTCTCCATCCCTTTTGGAAGACCTAACAAAAATTTCATCCGCCCTCATTGTTCAACATGTTTCCTATCCTCTATTTGTTTTTCATTTCATTCTGTTTTGTCTTTTAGAAAACCAAGCCAAGGAAATGCTTTTGTGATAAGCATTCCCAAGTATCTATGTCCACTGTACTTGGCTATCTTCTTCATCCGAGATCAGCATCACAATGTCCTGAGTTCTCCCAGGTTCCCTGTACCTGAAGAGTGGTTCTGTTCTGCCCCCATGTAATAAATTTCAATTATGAAAAACTAATAATTAGGATTTATTTTTGTAACTATTGTAATAGATGAATATAATAAATTCATGTGTGAAGATAAACAAAATACAAACAGAACACCTTTATTTGCTTATTAAGAACTCTATGGAGTAGAATCTTGTTTCACTCAGAACAAAGATTCTAAAATCAATGTGTAATAAAAAACTCACATATAATAACAGTGTTCTTTTGAAAATAAGTTGTAAATCCCATAAAGCACACTGTATATGTAGTTGTGTGTCTACAGTGTATGCAGGGATGTACAGAAAATAATAAAGAATACATATGCCAAATACTTTTACAGTATTTTGATTCCATGAGGAGATAGTTGAATTGAACTCACAAAATGCATATGTAGTATGACTCCACTATATCTCATCTCCTCTGAGTAATAACAACAACAAAACAACAACAACGACAATAATAATAATAAAAGATGTTTAAAATGTGTACATGGCCATTTGTAGACACTAAAGTCACTGCTATAATCCATGCCCTGCTCAGATCTCTTTCCATGTTGTAGGATCAACCTTGACCAAGGCTGAAATGCCCACAAAGTTCAAAAGTAAACTAATTTAAGCATAATATTTCAAATGTCTCAAAATAATAGCCAGCCCAAACTTTGGATATCTCTAGTCCTTTTATTTTCTTGCTTTCCATATAATTTTCTAAGATTGGCCAGCCCTCTCAGTCACCTCCATATCTCATCAGTGGTCTGAGATAAGACTGAGCACAGACCTGGAGAAGCAGCTTTCTTTGGCATTTCTTCCTGTAGCCTCTCCTTCCCATTAATGGGATTTCCACTGGGGCTGTACTTCTAGGCTGGCTCTCCTTTGCTACCTTTAGGCTTAACTCCGTCAATTCAGCTTCTCATGTGCTTTGTGAGTGGAGATTCCCCATCCCACTCCACCCACAAGAGATTGACTAATGTGCAAATTATTAATTCATATTTATTACCCTTTATTAGATAAGATAGAAAGAGGAAAATTATAATCAAGTAGTTATGCTCATAATTCACATGTAAAAGTCACCTAGATTCAATCCGCTAGTATACACAGTTAAAACCTGAACTTGCTGAGGCCCGTCTCCCACATTTCTCAAGTGGTCAGAACTCCACAGAAAAGGGGATGCCCTTACCTAGCTTTTTTAGAAGTGATGCAATTTTTATCAATGACATGTCATATATTGACAATAAATGTATTCAAACTTGGTGCAGATATTGTGTCACAGAACCAGCCAACAACTTCAGAGGAGGCTCCAAAAACATTCCTTTACCATTAATGTCCAAGGAACAGTGGATCAAGGTGAAAGCATGGCCAGATTCAACCTGAAGCACAGAGAGCTGAGAGCCCAAATTAAAAAGAGGCTTGCTATTCCTGGCCTCAAATGGGTCCTACAGGACAGAGGTCTCCAATCCTTGGGCCTCAGACCAGTACCAGTCCATGGGCTGTTAGGAACCAGGCCACACAGCAGGAGGAAAGTGGCAAGCGGGCGAATGAAGCTTCATCTGTATTTGCAGCCATTCTCTAGTGCTAGTATCACCGTCTCAGCTTCACTTCAGATCATCAGGCATTAGATTCTTATAGGAGCACCCATTCCTGGTGCCAAAAAAGTTGGAGTCTGCTGCTATAGGAGATATAGCCTGGTATTGGACTAAAGCTTGGTGAAAATAAGAGTAACTAGCCATGTCTGAATCCTGAGTCAGGATAAAGAAGCCACAAACCTGGCCAAGCTAGAAAAGACAAATTAATGCTTTCAGCCATGTCAAAAATAATTGAGTAATCTGAGTCTCTAATCTTGTAATGACCTATACTGAATAAAGTTCTCTAGAACTGGATAAATAATAGTACATGGTCTTGAGATTTCTGTGCCCACAGGATGTGCAGTGAAATGTCTATTGAAAGGCAAGAAAAGATGAAAAGTCAGAAGTCCCAGGGCTGCATCTTTTAGAGAAGACATTCCTGTCTCTTTTAAGAATTACAGAATGTTAGCTATCACCTAGAGAGGCCACCGTGGATGGGGTGCTTTAATAAGATATTAGGAAACCAAGTAACCAGAGACAATCTTACATTAAGAGAGCAGTTCGCAGATAGCTCTTGAAACAAAGTATTTCTACAATCAATGTTGGTACCTCCCTGTTTTATTAAAATGCAGTATATAATTGAACTCTTATCTGTTTTAAAAAATTCTTAACCACAAAATACAACATTAAAAAAGATAGAATGAAGAGGATAAAGATGCAACCCTATGTTTAATCATGTAGTCATTCTGTTTTCTACAAACAACTAGATAAGAAACTATTTGAAAATTACCAGTACTTCTTATACATTTTCAAAATTTCTTATTTTTTCTTTTTATATACTCATTAACTGATTCCCTAGATCAATCTCATTTTGATAATACATTGTATGCAGATAGGAAAATGTCATAAATATGGAACATTTATACCTAAAAACCTGATCTGAAGGATCATATTTTTATATACTATCTTCGTCAAAACATACAATCGTATTTCATAATCTGCTCAGTTTTGGAAACAAGAATGATTTTGTCATATTGCAGCAAGCCTTTTCTATCTAGTTGAAATCTTGTTTTTTTTATTTTTACTTTTTTAAAGTTTATTGGCGATAACATTCATTAATATAATTATATAATTTTGGGGTGTACATTATAATTTGACATCTATATATTCTATTGTGTGATTACCACCCAGAGTCAAGTTTCCTTCAGCTACCATATATTTGATCCCCTTTACCCACTTCACCCTCCTCCAACCCCCCTATATTTGACACACTTTACCCGGTCTACCTCTTCCCTCCTCCCTCACCCCCTATCCTCTGGTAACCACTAGTCCATTGTCCATGTCCATGAATCTCTGTCCTGTTCATTTCTTGCTTTTAGGTTTATATCCCACATATAAGTGATATCATGTGATTTTCAACATTTTCAGTCTGGCTTATTTCGCTTAGCATGATTATCTTGAGGTCCATCCATGTTGTCACAAATGGTAGTATTTTATCCCTTCATATGGCTGAGTAATATTCCATTGTATATATGTACCACAGCTTCTTTAGCTAATCATCTATCGTAGGACACTTCGGTTGCTTCCATGTCTTGGCCACTGTGAATAGTGCTGCTATGAACATTGGTGTGCAAATATCTTTAATAATATGTCTTTTCAGGTCTTTGGAGTAAATACCCAGTAGAGGGATTGCTGGATCATATGGTAGATCAATTCTTAGTTTTTTGAGGAAACCCCATACTGTTCTCCTTAGTGGCTGTACCAATTTGCAGCCCCACTAGCAGTGTATGAGGGTTCCTTTTTCTCTTCATCCTCTCCAACATTTGTTATTACTTGTCCTGTTGATTATAGCTATTCTAACAGGTGTGAGATGGTATCTCATTATGGTTTTGATTTGCATTTTCCTAATAGCTAGCAATGCTGAGCATCTTTTCATATATTTGTTGGCCATTGTATGTCCTCCAGGTAGAAGTGTCTGTTCAGGTCCTCTGCCCATTTTTTGATTGGTTCATTTGTTTTTTTGTTGTTATTGAGCCATATGAGTTCTTTGTATATTTTGGATATTAGGCCCTTATCAGAGGCATTGCTTGCAAATATATTTTCCCATTTGGAGGTTTTTTTACCTTGTTGACAATTTCGTTTGCTGAGCAGAGTTTTTTAGTTTGTTGCACTCTCATTCATTTATTTTTGCTTTTACTTCCCTTTGAGGTCAAATTCATAAAATCCTCTTTAAGTCCAAGGTCCTTGAGTTTCGTTCCTATGTTTTCTTCTATGTATTTCATGGATTCCGGTCTTATATTCGGGTCCTTAATCCATTTTGAGTTAATTTTGGTATGTGGTGATAGACAACAGTCTAGTTTCATTCTTTTGAAAATTGGCAGGTGGCCTTCCAATTTTCCCAACACCATTTATTAAAGGAGCTTTCCTTTCTCCCTGTATGTTTTTGGCTTTTTTGTCAAAAATTATTTGCCCATATAAATATGGATTTCCTTCTGGACTCTTGATTCTGGTCCACTGGTCCGTGTATTTGTTTTGCTGCCAATACCATGCCGTTTTGATTACTGTTGCTTTGTAGTACAATTTGAAGTTGGGCAGAGTGATACCCCCAGCTGCATTCTTTTTTCTCAGCATTACTTTAGCAATCCAGGATCTTTTGTGCTTCCATACAAATCTGATGATTTTTTGTTCCTTTTCTTTAAAAAATGCCGATGGGATTTTTATGGGGATTGCATTAAATCTGTATAATGCTTTAGGTAATATGGACATTTTAACTATGTTGATTCTTCCAATCCAAAAACATGGAATATTTTTCCATTTCTTTGTATCTTCTTCGATTTCTTTTAATAGAGTCTTATAGTTTTCATGATGTAGGTCCTTCATATGTTTCGTTAAATTTATTCCTAGGTATTTTACTCTTTTTGTAGCAAAAGAAATTACTTTTTCCACTTCTTTTTCTGATGCGTCATTATTAGAGTACAGGAATGCTATGGATTTTTGAACATTGATTTTGTATCCAGAGACTTTACTGTATTTGCTTATTGTTTCTAGTAGTGTTCTTGTGGCGTCTTTAGGGTTTTCTATATAGAGAATCATGTCATCCACAAATAGTGACTTCTTCGTTTCCTATTTGGATGTCTTTTATATCTTTCTCTTGCTTGATTGCACTTGCTAGGACCTCTAATGTTATATTGAATGGCAGTGGCGATAGTGGACAGCCTTGTCTTGTTCTTGATCTTAGAGGGAAAGTTTTTAGTTTTTCACCATTAAGTATAATGTTGGCTGAGGGTTCGTCATATATGGCCTTTATATGTTAAGGTCCTTTCCTTCTATACCAAGTTTGTTAAGTGTTTTGATCATATATGGATGCTGTTTCTTGTCAAAGGCTTTTTCTGCATCTATTGATATGATCATATGATTTTTATTTTTTAATTTGTTTATGTGGTGTATCACATTAATCGATTTGCATATGTTGAACCATCCCTGTGCCCCTAGGATGAAGCCCACTTGATCGTGGTGCATAATCTTTTTAATATGTTGCTGTATTCAGTTCGCTACTATCTTAGGATTTTTGCATCTGTGTTCATGAGAGATATTGGTCTATAGTTTTCTTTTTTTGTGTTATCCTTACCATGTTTTAGTATCAGAGATATCAGGTTTTGGCATATTGGCCTCATAAAATGAGTTGAGAAGTATTGCTTCCTCTTCGATTATTTGGAAGAGTTTGAGGAGAATAGGTATTAAATCTTCTTTGAATGTTTGGTAGAATTCACTGGTGAAGCCATCTAGTCCTGGACTTTTCCTTTTGGGGTAGGTTTTGGATGATTTTCTCAATTTCTATACTGCTGATTGGTTTATTTAGATTTTCCAGATCTTCTTGATTCAGTCTAGGAAGATTGTATTTTTCTAAGTATTGGTCCATTTCTTCTAGATTATTAAATTAGTTATTATATCTTTTTTCATAGTATTCTTGCATGATCCTGTGTATTTCTGCAAAGTCATAATTTCCCCTCTTTCATCCCTGATTTTGTTTATTTGTGTCCTTTCTCTTTTTCCTTTAGTGAGTCTAGCCAGGGGTTTGTCAATTTTATTAACCTCAAAGAACCAGCTCCTTGTTGTATTTATTTTTTCTACTGTTTATTTGTTTTCAATTTCATTTATTTCTGTTCTAATTTTGATGATTTCTTTTCTTCTGCTGACTTTAGGCCTCATTTGTTCTTCCTTTTCTAGTTTTTTAAGATGAAGCATTAGATTGTTTATTTGGGCTTGTTCTTGTTTTTGGAGATGTAATGATATGAACTTTCCTCTTATGACCGCCATGTCTCAAAAGTTTTAATATGTTATACTATCATTATCATTATCATTATCATTCATTTCTATGCATCTCTTGACCTCTCTTTTTATTTCTTCCCTGACCCAGTTATTGTTCAGTAGCATGTTGTTTAATCTCCATGTATTTGTGGTTCTTCGTGATTTCTTTTTACAGTTGATCTCTAGTTTCAAAGCAGTATGATCAGAGAATATGGTTGGTATGATTTCAACCCTCTTATATTTTTGAGGCTATTTCTGTGTCCCAGTATGTGGTCAATTCTTGAGAATGTTCCATGTGCACTAGAGAAGAATGTATAAGCAGCTGTTTTGAGATCAAAGGCTCTGTAAATGTCAATTATGTGCAGTTGGTCTAATGTGTCGTTTAAGGATGTTACTTCCTTATTGATTTTCTGTATATAACAGTGAGGTATTTAGGTCCCCTACTATAATAGTGTTTTGGTCTATTTCTCCCTTTCGTTCTGTTAGTAATTGCCTTACATATTTCGGGAATCCCTGATTGGGAGCATAGATATTAATAAGTGTTATGTCTTCTTGGTGCATGATTCCTTTTATCGTTATGAAGTGACCCTCAGTATCTTTCTTTACCTGTTTTATTTTGAAGTCTGTTTCATCCGATATTAGTAGTTACTCCCGCTTTTCTCTAAATGCCATTTGCTTGAAATATTATTTTCCCCCCTTTCACTTTGAGTCTATATTTGTCTTTGGAGCTGAGATATGTCTCCTGAAGGCAGCATGTGGTTGGGTTTTGTTTTTTTTGGTCCATTCTGCAACTCTGTGCCTTTTTATTGTTGAGTTCAGTCCATTTACATTTAGGATGATTATTGCAATATGAAGTCTTCTTATAGCTACTTTATCTTTTGCTTTCTGCTAGCTTGGTGTTTCCATTGCTTCCTTATCCTTGTGTTTCTGTTTTCTTTATTTTGGTTGGCTTTTGCCTCTGGTTCTTCTTGTTTTATGTTATATACTTCAGTTATGAATCTTTGGTGTGTGGTTACCATTACAAATGTGAAAAAGATAGTTATATATATATTATATATATATGTGTATATATATATATACAGTCATCCATTTTCTTCTGTGTGTGCCTTATCTCCTTTCCTCTTTGCGAATTTGGATCTTTGAATCCTCCCCTTTTATGTCATTGTTATCTCAATTTGTCCCTATGTATGCTGAATGTTCATTACTATCTTGCTATAGAAAATCTCTTCTTATTATTTAAGCTTTGAATGCCCTGTTCTTGGTAAGGGTTGCACTCCTCTGCTTCTATTTGCATGACAGTCACTTTACTCCTAATTATGTATTTTTTTGTTGTTGTCATTTTGTTTTAGGTGAGCTGACCCCTTTCAGAATTTCCTGTAGTGCAGGACTCATACTGAAGAATTCCCTCAATTTTTGTATGTCTGGAAAGGTCTTAATTTCTCTTTCATATCTAAAGGAGAGCTTAGCTGGATACATTATTTTAGCTGGTAGTTCCTTTCACTTAATAGTTTAAATATTTGATTCTATTCCTTTCTGGCTTATAAGGTCTGCGCTGAGAAGTCCGATGATAATCTAATGAGTTTTCCTGTATCTGTTACTATTTTCTTCTCCCTGGCTGCCCTGAGAATTCTGTTTTTGTCACTGATTTTTGTTAACTTTAATACAGTGTGTATTGGTGAAGGCCTTTTTGGGTTGAGATAATTGGGTGTTCTGTTGACTTCTTGAATTCCAAATTCCAGCTCATTCCTTAGGTTTGAGAAATTCTCATCCATTATTTGTATGAAAATGCTTTTTAGTCCCTGCTCCTTTTCCTCAGTAATGCCCATTATTCTTATGTTTTCTCTCTTGATGGTATCAGCTAGTTCTTCTATTTCTCTTTCGTTATTTTTCATTCTTCAGTTTCTCTCTTCTTCCTTCTGATTTATTTCTAGATTTCTGTCTTCAATATCACGGATCCTTTTCTCCATTTGGTCCACTCTATTTCCCAAGCTTGCTATTTCGTTTTCCAACTCTTGCAGTGTGTGTGTGTGTGTGTGTGTGTGTGTGTGTGTTATTTCCAGCAGATCTATTCTGTTCTTTTGAGGATTTCAATCTCCTTGCTCTCTCATCTAGTTGTTTTTTCAATTCCTGAAATTGTTAATATGACTAGTTTCGGAACTCCTGCAGGGAGCTCCAGAGGCTGTGAGAGGTAGCTTCATTCTGGGCAGCTTTTGCTCAGATTCCCCTGGGGCTCTACAGTGATCAGTCTCAGAAGATATAGGGGGAAGGGCCCTCTGGGTTGGGTGTTGGGGGCTGCCCCTCAGCCTCAGTTTCGGAACTCAGGCCGGTAAAAATCAACCGTTGTTTCTCTGCAGTCTCATCCCGCTTCTCTGCTTTCTGGGCCCCGATGACTGGGCCCTGCTGCGAACTGCTAGAAGTTCAGGCACTTCCAGTGAGGTTGATCAGGGAAGTTGCCGCACCTTCACCCCTCCCCCTCCTCCTGCAAGGAGCTCCAGCTGTGAGAAGCAGCTTCTTTATTTCTGAGTCCACTACCCAACACTTGGGGTTCAGACCTGTAGTAGCTCTTATACGCAGATCCCCACACTTAGATATGCTGATGTGCAATTTGGGTGTTTTTGTTGTTGTTGAGTTTTGTTGAGTTTACAGCTTATTGTTGTTTCAGGGGGAGAGATCTGGGGATGTCTCTCACTCCGCCATATTTCCTCGCCATCTAAATCTTATTTTTAAAACATTTAATACATTACATATTTCACACAGTCTGTTGATTACTCAGTGGAGCACTTTGAGGGCAAACTCAATATGCAGACCTTAGTGTTCTATAACATAATCAAAATTATTTCTTTTCTTTAAAAAAATAATTCGAATTGAAAAAATTAACTTGCTACTTTCATATCAGAAATTGACTCAGAGATACGGTTTTCCTGATTTTTCTTTAGCAAAATCCTTTCCAATATTAATATTGCTAATACATCTATTAATGATTTATTTAGATGTCTTCATAAAATTCAATTTAGAGTTCTGGTCCTGGTAATGGCAGATAAGTTTATATCAGCCAAATATTCTTGCAGATAACAACAATCAACTTTAGACGAAATATTTAAAAACTACTATATAAAGTACCAGAGAGCAACTAAACTCTGGCAGAAACTGAAGAGAGTAAGGAAGAACGAGGTTAGTATTGATACAGTTTTGTCCCTGAAAGCATGTACTCTAGTTTGAACTATGCAGAGTGGCTAAAAGTCAAACATAAAACTAAAATTTTGTTGGCTTGAAATGTCAAAAGATGAAGTTCAGACTGCTAAAAAATTTGGAAATTAAGGGAAGAAATCACAGGAAAGTGGGAGACACAGGGGAGGATCCTAAGTTTGCGGATAAGCTCACCTCAAATCCTCGGCTGATTTCTGAACTGTGCTTGTGTCAGAGAGACTTTAAGGAGCCCAGTAGAAAGTAACAGCTAGAAGGCCATAGAGCTAAGCAGGTGTTTCAGTTGCTGCAGAGTACAGGGAGACTGAATTTAAAAAATTGAGTCTTACAAAATTAGAAGGGCTTGGTAAATACCCCAAACTTTCTACTGAAATTCCAGAATAGCCATACTTTAGGGAAAATTCCTGTCTCAGTACCGAAGGGTCTACCCTAGGAATAAGGGCAAAACTGAAACAGACCTGCCCTCACAAGTATTAAACCAAGTCTACAGAAATTCAAGGTGCTCAGTCAATAATTAAACTGGTGACTACAAGAAAAATTAATACTATTCAGAGGAAGATAACACAATCCCGAATCTCTACTACATATCAATCATAATGCCCACTATACAGTTTTCAAATGACTAGATAGGCTATATAGAGTCTTGATCAGAGTCTAATCGGGAGACAGAAATTTTATACAGTAATTTAAACACAAAAAGTTTAATATAAAAAATTATCAAATTATAATATAAGAGTAATTATAAAGTTGTAAAGAAACCTCTAAAACATAAAGAAAACTTCTCTGAGGCTGAGAGAGTACTCAGGGGTGAATAAACTTGGAAGATGTTTCTTTTCTCAAGACTGAGGTTCAGACTGCATCAGAGAAGGTGTGGTTGTAGTGAAATGGATGGCAGAGAAGTCCACTGAGTTGCTCAGTCCAAAGCTGGTCTACATCTCAAAGCAGCAGGAAATGATCTTCTAGTGCACAGGTTAGCTGAGACTGGCAAGTGGGTACACAGAGGGAGTCAGGGTCTTAGGAGCCTGCTTGCTGGCAGAGTGATGCAGTGTCCATGTCTAGAGAATCTTGGAAGACAATCCTCTGGGGTGTAGGCAAGCCAAAGCAGAGTCACAGAGCACCACTGCCAGTACAAGGTCTGAAGCATAGTGGTGTCTGCATTAGGAAGATAACAGGAAATAATTCCCTGGGATGTAGGCAAATGGAGACTACAGGCAGCTACCTAGAGGGACTTGGGGCACTTTTCCCAGTTCAAGACCTGTAGTGTCTGTTGTCCACATCAGGAAGGCTGCAGCATGAAGGTCACCAGGCCTGAGGTAAGACTGACAGGCCACCAAGGGACTGTGTGCTCTAGGCATACACTTGAGGTAGTGTACCACGGGATGTTCCCCGACACACACATACTGGTAGACACTGAAGCAGGGGCAAAACAATGAAGCCTATCGGAACCAAGAAGAGAAGTGCCCTCTCTCCTGCAATATATTTCCAGCCTCCTCCACTAATAAAACATAACATCATGCTCACTATACAGAAGAAATACTTAAAAAGTCAATCCATTTTTACCAAGCAGGGACTAAAGAGTGAATATAGAATTAAGAGACGATAAATTGATAACAGGCACACTTGCAAAGAAACAAGAAAAAGTTATCTGAAGCTAAGAGGAAAAGCCTTCAGTAGAAATCAATCTTAGTAATAAACATCAGAATTAGCAAAGACTTTGCAGCAGCTGATATAAATATGTTCAGGACTTAAAGGAAAAGATGTCATAATGACTGAATAGATGAGAAATGCCAGCTAAGAAGTGGACATTATAAAAAAGAACTAAGGGAAATAAAATATCAGAAATGAAAAAATATATACAGAAATGAACAAATATATACTTAACAGCATATTAAAGAGAAGAAATGGTCGAAAAACTTGAAGACAGATCAATAGAAATGATCAAATCTGAAGAACAGAGAGAAAAATGAAAAAAAATAAATAGAGCCTCAGTAGCCTATGGGTCTAATATCAATGGGTCTAACATATGGTAATTGGAGTCTCAGAAGGAGAAAAGATAGAAAAAATATATGTATTTAAAGAAATAATGAAAAACATCAATGTAGAGATTCAAGTGTCTCAGCAAACTCCAGATAGATACAAGGAAAACTGCACCTACCAAAATCTTAAACTCCTGAAAACTAAAGATAGAAAATCTTAAAATCAGCTAGAGAACAGGTATATTCCACAATACACACAGGAGAAAAATAACACAAATGACAGATCGTTTCTCATCAGAGGCGGGGAAATATGGAGGCCAGAAAACAATGGAATGGAGTCTTTAAAGTGCTGGAAGAAAATAAAAACTGCCAACCCAGACATTTTTAGATAAACAAAAACTGAGAGAATGTGTCATGAATAGGCTTGTACTACAAAACATGTTAAAGGAAGTTCTTCTGACTGAAGTGAAACAGCATCAAATAAAAATTTTAATTGAAAGGGAGAAATACAAAGCACTGCAAATAGTAAATATTTGGATAAATATAAAAGATTATTTTTTCTTCCTTTAAGTTATTTAAAAGACAATTGTTTAAAGCAAAATTAATAACATTGTATTATGAGGTTTCTCATCTACATAAATGTAAAATATATGACAATAATAGCACAAAGGATGGGGTGGCATAAATAGAATTATATTGTTGCAAATTCTATTTTGAATGAAATGATACAGTATTAACTCTAAATAGACTGTCATAAATTAGGATGCAGATTATACTCTTTAGAGCAACCAATAAAAATTACAAAGAGATATATCTAAAAAAATGTAGGAATCTAAATGGAATACTCAAATATATTTGATTAGCTCATATGAAGACAATAAAAATAGGAACAGAGGATGGGACAAATAGAAAAGAAATAGGAAAATGTAGACCTAAATCCAACTCTATCAATAATTACATTAAATGTACAGAGATTATACAATCCAATTAAAAAGCATGTAACTATTCAGCTGGATTTAAAAAAATTAAAAAGACCCAATTATATTCTCTCTATAAGAGATAGGTTAACATACAATTTATGTCTGAATAGATATTTCCCAATTCCAATAATGAAATTGGAAGCATTCCCGGTTTTAACTAAATATGTTTTAGATACTTCAAATTCAATTAAATTTTTAACAATTTCCTCTAAGGGTCACAACCCACTGAACAGATGGAAATTGAGGCTCTCATGAGACAAACTTGCTTCTGCTGATGCCAATTGATTATTCATTCACATAACTTCCTGCCCCCTCTGTATCTATATGCATTAAAATGTCATATTTAAACTTCAAACATGATCTAATATCTAAAACCACTTTTTAAGCATATAAAATCATGGTTTAAAGCATATAAAATCAATGAAGACAGTTAAATATACAAAGCATTGGACTGAGAACCAAATGTTCCACAGCGGCACTTTCTGCTAATTTAGAGGCAACAAGGAGTGGTTAGAGACCTGGGGTACAGGGAGTCCCACCGACCTTCCTTTGACCACTGTCTCCTCTTACTAGTGTTGAGATCTGAGACAAGTGAGCTTACTTTTGTTTTTCTTACTTGTTCCCTTCTATGTTTAGGAAGATGACGACAAGCCAGACTGTCTAGGTTCTAATCAAACCACCTCCTTCTAATTAATTAACTTTGCACAAATTACTTAACTTCTCTATGCCTTAGCTTCTTCATCTATAAAATGAGTATAACAGCCCCAACCTTATATGGTTTAGGTTTACGAGGTTGATGAAGTGAATATTTGTAGAAATTTTAGAACAAGGCCTGGCACATAGAAAAAATCATGTAACTGTCTGCTAAATAAAAAAATGCCTTCCTCATTGGGTTCTTATAATGATTAATTAAGACGATTTAAATAAATCACTTACCACTGTGTCTGACAAACAGTAAGTACTCAGCAGTAGTTCCTATTACTTTCACTGGAGGTGCTATGGATGATGGTGGCTGACCTTCAGTAATCGTCTTGCTAGTACGCTCCCTACCATGCACTAAGGAGGGCCTCTCTGCTAATTCATAATGCGAGTTGACAGCCTTTATGGTTTTTTTCTCCTTTTATAGACTATATCATGAAGTATCAAAGTAGTGGTAATGGAAAATTTGTTTACAAGGAGATACACTAAGAAATTAAAAAATAAGTGTGTCAGGAGGGGTTAAAGGAGAAGTAACACTAATAGATATAAATTTGTAACCGTGTGTCTACGACCATGCCACTATGAACACCCCTGATCCTCTCTGATCTCAGAAGCTAAGCAGGGTCGGGCCTGGTTAGTACTTGGATGGGAGACCACCTAGGAAGACCAGGTGCCGTAGGTGTTAAAAAAAGAAAAAAAAAAAAAGTTGTAACTGTGAAGACTGTTGATGAAAATGTCAGTGAAGAAGTAAAGCTTTAGGAATTGCTACTTTTGGAGTGGTTATAACTTAAGTTGTAACTTAACTTCCCTATGCCTTAGCTTCCTCATGGAGTAGGAAAGAACGCTTTAGAAGACCTTGGTCTACAGACTGGCAGCAACAGCATTCCCTGAGAGCTTGTCAGAAATGCAGCTTCTTGGACCTGACCAGAATCAGAATCAACTAGATCCCCAGTAGATTCTTACGCAAATTAAAAATTGAGAAGTGTTGTTGTATAATACTTCCACTTTCCATGTTTTTCCCTGGAGTTTATTTTGAATATATCATATTAACAATCTTGAGATTTGAGTAATATTATGTCTTTTTAGAGTGATATACTTTCCTCTGATGATGCAACTTTAAAATTTGGCTCTATGCATAATTTTATTGTATCCTCGGGCCAATTTTTCTAATCAAAAGCCCCTTATAGTTTTATAATGCAAATTACTGTAGAAAGAGTCAGCAAGCAGGTTTCCAGTATTTATCACCGGCACTTCTCAGTTTCATTACATGAGGGTTGCACTTTTTTAAAAATCATCTCTGAATCTCTAGAGCTCAGAATTTCATCACTTTTCATAGTTTATCCTTGCTCAGTCTGAAGATGAGAAATGAAAGATGAAATCAGGTCCCTGGTTCATGCTTCTTCTGTTCTAATGAAGTCACAACTCACTGACTTTTAAAATAGAATGTTTCGAGAGTAAATATTGTATTTGGATCTATCTGAAGATCTAAAATATTTCTATTGAAACTCTCTGTGAGAAAATATTTTAGATATGAAACATCTGTTTTTGGTCATTTCAGTTAAAGACTAATATTTGCACAGGGCAGGGAGGCCCATGATGATATCGTGTTGTTCTAATTACATTATTTCCATGATGTAGTATTCCTGAAGGATTGGGTATTCATCCCATTAACATGGTTGAAACATTCTCAAAGTATTTGGGAATATGTACATCTGCAAAAATGCAAAACTTACTTTCTTACTTCCTTTCTCTTTCCTTTTGGTGACAGAGGATGAAGAGGGTATGGCTGGGGTTGGATACAGCTGTGGAAACACTGTAGGTGCTCAATGTCAGGGGTAAGTGCCTTGGAGGAGTCAAGGGAGACAGGAGTACTGGCCTCAGCATTTCCCAGAGGGGTGGTTACCACCAGTGGGTCTTTCATGGCCTCGAGTGAAGATGACTAAGGGACCTGCCACTGACTTTGGTGTGGAGGTGGGGGCATCCAGTCCTCACCTTTTGCAGAGTGAGGGGTCTGAAAGTCACATCCTCCAGTCCAACTTTCCTTGTGCAGAATCCTGGAGCTCAAGAACTCGTGATCAAACCTTTAGGCTTTCAACCTCAACTGCACAATTAGAGTCACCCAGGGAGCTTTAAAAGTTACTGATGCCCAAGTTTCACCGCAGACATTCTGATTTAGTTGTCCTGAGGTATGACCCGAGCATAGACATGTGACCAATGTGCAGTCACACAACCCTTAGGACTCCTCCCCTGTCCCTTCCTCAAGACACCCCCTCCTGCCCTGTTCCAGCTTTTCTGATCTTTAAATTCCTTCTCTCCCTCCCTGGAATTGCCACCTCAGCAACTTTCTGAGGCTAAGTCTTTTTGCCTGCAGTGAATGAGTCCTCACCCGGTCTCTTTGGTTTTAGAAACTGTAATGGGCTGAATTGTGTCCCTCCAAAACTCCTATGTTGAAGTCCTATTCAATACCTCGGAATGTGACTGTATTTAGAGATGGGACCTTTAAAGAAGGTAAGCATGGTAAAATGTGTTCATACAGTGGACTTTGATCCAATGTGGTGAATTTATAAAAAGAGGCAATTAGGCCACAGAAAGGCATAGAGGGAAAACCACATAAGACGGCAGAAGAATGTCATCTACAAGCCAAAGAAAGAGGCCCTCAGGAGAAATCAACTCTGCTGACACTTTATCTTGGACTTCCAGCCTGTAGAACTGTGAGGAAGCAAATTTTTGTGTGAGCCACCCAGTCCATGGTACTTGTTATGGCAGCCTGAGTTGACAGAAATTTTTCCACACAGGGTACCTTGTGAGTTATGATCCTCCTCACCATAGAGGTGGATTCTGCTGGGTATGTGGATTACTCTTTAATATCTGAGAGGGCTTTTTGCACACAGAGGAACACCCACAGTGATATGAATTTTGCTTAATGCTCAATGGATTGAGCATGTTGGCATTAATATAAAATTTGGTTAAAGTCCCTTAATTTAAACTGAAATTGCAAACCCAATATGATTTATTCTTTTGAACACTTCACCACCTTAAACAGCAGATAAAATACACAAATACAATAACAAAACTTATTATAATGTTTAACTTTAAACTGTTCTAAATATCAAATACCATATGTTAAATTTTATTTCTTCATTAAAATTGTTATACCTCCCTGGGACTACAGATGAATTTATTTTGATATCTCTTAATGTTTCAGTAATATTAGTTTGGTCACAATCTTCAACAGACCCCAAAACTCACTGAGGTTCTGAATTTTTTTAAATTTCTTGGTTGGGGCACAAAATTCAGTTTTTTTTTCTCTCAAAGTGATTTAAATCCAAGCCAATAGTTCCAAGACCAAGCCTCTTTTTCTTATTGTAAAACTTAGTTGTTAGGTTACTCTTTTTTCTAGAAGGGTAGTCTCAGGGACATACACATGGGATCTTTTGTGATGAGCAGATGAATAGAAAGAGACAGGAAGGCTTCTCTTCTCCTTGGGCTAATTTTACACCCCTCCAGAGAGGCTAAAAGCAACTACAGGTGGTCAAGAGGGGCTTTGTGAGATCAAACCCAAGCTGAGCTGCTCTTGGGCTCCTGCAACAAAGCACAGCCCAGAGTCAGAAGGAAGGCTCCTCTTGACCATGGCAATGATGAGGATGATGACAGCCTTTTATTACCTATTTACGTCGTGCCAGTCGCTGTGCTCCTCCTTTAGATATATATTATTTCACTTAATAGTCCTCAAAATAATCTTTTGAGTGAGGTATTATCATTATTGTATAGATCAGGAAACTACAGCTTAGTGAGATTAGGTGATATCTAGCAAGTAGTGGGCAGGGATTTGACCTGCTAAATTTTTTTTAACTTAAACTTTGTATTTGAAGTAAAATACATGTGCTGAAAGTGTTATCATAAGCATACCAACTGATGAATTATTGCTAAGTGAATGACCTGTTATGTGTGTATCAGGGAAACAGAATGTTACTAGCATCCCAGAAACCTTCCTCATGCCCGCTCTTGATCACCACCAGCCCATCTCCCCCAAAGCTTAGCCACTACCCTGACTTCTAACACTACAGATTAGCTTTGTCTTTTTTTTAACTTTATATAAATCAAGTCATATAGTATGTCCTCTTTTGTGCCTAGTTTTTTTTCTATTAAACATTATATGGTGAGCTTCCCCTCCCCCAATGTTGTATGTAGCAATATTGCATTTATTTACCATTACTGTATAGTAATATGTGAGTATAACAAAATTTATTTATTCTACCTTTGATGGGCATTTAGATCATAAAAATGCTGCTATGGACACTCCTGTAAAGGTCTTTTGGCAAAACTGTGAAGATACTTTTGTTGGCTGTGGTTGGAATGGATACATCCAAGGATATGGGCACATTCAGCTTTAGGAGATTTCACATGCACCACATCATATCAGAGAGTACATAATAGCAACATGACTTATTATTGGTGATGTTAACCAGTTTCTAAGGTCATGTCTGCCAGTTTTCTCTACTGCGAAGTTACTATTTTTTCTTTTCCATACTCAGTTCAGTAGGAGCGAGTCACTAAGGCCAGCTCACACTCAAGAGGGAGAAAATTAAGCTCCATCTCCTGGAGGAAAGACTATGAAAGGCTTTGTAGGCTTAAAACCACCACAGATACTTTGAAGCTTTGTTTTTCCTAAATGTAACATCCACTAATATTAGAATTCATCAGTAGATCTTGCTTGCAGTAGTTATTATTGTGGTATTTTAGTGGTAATTTTCCATTTTCTTCATTCCTTCTAGAAGGAAAATTTGTCCCTCCTTCATTTATTTATATCAATATAGAAGCGTATTTATTTTATTTCTGGGATTATAATCTGATACTATTATTATTTTGTTGCTGAAATTATTCCAACTTTGGCCATTGCAAGCTCTTTTAATTGGTTCCTATGTGACTTTGACATACATCATCTTTTTTTAAAGCACTTTTTCTTTCTTCTTTCTTCCTAAATAGCTTCATTGATGTATTATTTATATGCCACAAATTTACCTGTTTTATGTGCATGTTCAACTTTAGAGGATTTCATGCTCATCACATCATATTAAAGGTACATACTATTAATATAATTTTTAGTATATTGAGTAGTGCAGCCATTAGGACAATTTAATTTTCAAATATTCCCATCATCCCCAAAAGAAACCTCATGCTCATCTGCAGTCTGTCCCCATTCCTATTTTCAGCTCTAGGCAATCACTAATATACTTTATGTCTCTATAGATTTGTCTTTTCTGGGTACTTCCTTACTTTCTGGCACTGTGGAATGCTCTAGGCTCATGTTGTAGTTTCTCTGCCCTTGAAACAACTCTTTTTTCAAGGAACACTGGTTCTGTTTGCTGGAGAATAGCATTTAGAACCAAGATCTGGGTGCTAGGTATACTTGTTGCTACTTGAGCTTCTTGCTTCCAGTTTCTCAGTGGACAGAGGTAGGAAATACATGTACATTTACTAACCCATGTATACACACATACCTGCATTTATTTGTTCTTTCTCTCTGTACACATATTAATATAAATATAAGTTCATGCTGATACCTGTGACTATAACCCAACACCACTGGGTTCATTCTAGCCTTTCCCCTTATTTGTAATTTCTTTCTCTAACAGTGAGAAACCTGGCTTTCCTTATTTAGAATATATTTTCTTATTCAATTTATATATATATGTGTATTGGGTTGATTGGTACGTTCAGAAAGCTAGGTCCATGTCCTAACCACTGGAAGCTGTGAATGTAACCTCACTTGAAAAAAGATCTCAAAATCCTTATCATGGATTATCTGGGTGGGCCCTAAACCCAATGACAAGTGTCCTTACAAGACACACACAGAGGAGAGACCCAGAGAGAAGAGCGCCAAGGGAAGAATAAAGAGAGTGCTGCAGGTTGTGGTATTTAGGGAAGAATAAAGAGAGTGCTGCAGGATGTTAATGTTCTTCAAATATCAGTTGGTATTTTAAAAAAAAAACCTATATTTTAATATCCGCCTTAAAATTTCTTTTAAATGCAACCTATTATTGTTCAATTTACAGTTTCAGTTCTCTAATTATGTTTGTGGATCCAGAAACAATTTTCCCTAGAAATCAAATCTGAGTTTATTTGAGGAAAACAAAACAAGAAAATGTAAAGCTTAATTTTAATGGTTTTTTAAAAACACTACTTAAATTAAATTTCATTGCTTACCTTCTGGGACTAAGATAAAAAAAAATTAGATGTGCTATCTCTTTGGGGAGAGAAATGGACTGCCTGCATTTCTCTCATATATCAGATAACCAGTGTTTTTACAAGCTTTGTGCTCTTCCCCATGGAATTCTACAACATCTCTCAAGTTCAAGTGTAACTATTTTTTTTTTTTTTAATGAAATGCTCCACATATAATTCCAAAATCCTCTTTCACATCTGGTAAATCAGAAAAAAATTTGTTAAAACTCACAAAACATTCTCTATTAGCTAGTATGACATTTAGGAAGGTATATAAAATCTTTAAAGCATCTAGAGCATGATTTAATATATTACTTTACTGTGATGCAACGAAACTGGTGGAGCAATTTTCCATGATATGGCCAATTCAGTCATTATTACAATAGGGATGTGATAAATATAAAGCATTTCCTCTAGTGCTTATTAACTCATTAGGAAAGTGGATGTTCTGGTTAGTACAAGCTTTGGTTGCACTTAACAGAAGCTGATTATAGTAGCTTAACCAAATAAGGAGTTTATTTACTCAATGTAATAAGAGTCTGGGGTAGGTGTGCAAAGCTGGTGAAGCTACTTGAGAAAGCAGGTCCCTTCTTCCCTCCTGCTCCACCATCTTTAGCACAGTCACAAATGGCTGCTCAATCTCCATGATGTATCATCACAATCTGAACAAGGGGGAGGATAGGTTAAAGGCAGGAAGCTTATGCCAGCTGAGCTGTCCTTTTTTAATAAATCAAGAAATAAGTAGCTTTCCATAAAATAACTTCTGTTTTAGCTCACTGGCCAATGGATTAGAGGCTCACCCTAGCTGGAAGGGCATTTTTGGAAGAATTTTAAATTGAATTTGTTAACCACCCCCACCCCCTCCGCCGCCCCCAAGCAAATTTACTTGCGAGGAAGAACAATAGATAACCAGGTAGACAAACTGGCAATGTCTATCTAGTACATTTGGTTAATTAAGTACCATACTTTACATTTTTAATCTTGCTGTTAGACATTTTTCTAAAAATATATTTATCCATTTTCAGGCCTTTGAAAGTTCATCACCATATAAATCACAACTAAATTTTCTATTGATTATTGTTTCTCAACTTACTTGATTTTTAATAAGAATGGATAACTTATGATGGATGGACTATTGCATAGTCATTACAAATAACGAATGTATGACAAAAGATTTGCACAAGCACTTTGCACATAAAAAAATGCCCGAATGACTAACATATGAAAAAAATGCACACCTTTGTCATTGGGAATATGCAAATTAAAGCATAAGAATTTACTATTACGTACCCAGCAAAATGTTTAACCCATTTCCCATTTAGGGGAAAAAAAGTGCAACTCGATGCCAGCATTAATTTAATTTTACATAAGCACGCTCTTTGAGGCTGAAGCAAATCTGACTGGTTTTCAATATGAAAATAAAATATGAAAACTGTTCTTGGAGTTATTTCTAAATAGAACTTGTCTCTAATACTAATGTAACAGAAATATATACATAAATTGGATTCATCAGATGAATCTTCAGCTAATAACTCTTTGAGAACAATGTTAACATCATGGCGAGGAATGCTACGTTTTCTGGGATTGCCATTTTCAGCGATTGAGAATTACTATATTTTATAAATGGAAATATCACTACTAAAAACAGAATGCTATAAATAGAATGATGACATTTGTTTTCAAACACTATCAATATACTAGAGTGATGCAAAATAATAAAAGCGAGATATTTCATGGCAAACTTTGGGGGGAAGTTTAGGATTATAATATGCGAGTTATCTCTGGGTAAACACTGTAGCCACAGGTGCCGCTAGCAAGTGTTCTCAGGGCAAATGGGAAATGAGTTAAAATTTTAAAAAGAGATAATACCAAATGTTGGTGAGGATGGAAGCAACAGAAACCTTCATCCATTGCTGGTGCCAGGGTAAAATTGTATAATCTGTTTGGAATATCGTTTGCTTGTATCTACCAGACCTAAACCTATGAGCTAGCAATCCCACTCCTAGGTATATGCTTGCCTCTGATCACCAAAATACACGCACAAATATGTTTATATTAACAATAGCAAAAACCTAGAAACTAACCAAATATACACCAACAGAAGAACAGATAAATAAATTATAGCATAGTAATGTAATGGAGTACTATATAGAAATGAGAATTAACAAACTATAATTTGGTTGATTCTTACAAACATTTTTATGCAAAAGAACCCAGATACAGTCATATTAACTACTGTGTCACTCCATTCGCATAAAGTTCAAAAATGGACAAAATTATCCTATGACTTCTAAGAAGTCAGAAAAGTAGTTCAAATTCTGAGAGTAGTAACAAAATGGGCAGGAAGAAAAATCCTTGGCTCTTGTTATTGTCCTGTTATTTGATCTGGATGCTAGTTAACTGGGTAGATTCATTTAGTGAAAATTCATCAAGGTATATATTTGGTACATATGATTGGTTCACTCTTCTATATGTTTGTTATACTGCAGTAAAAAGAAGTTACAATTATATACTGCTGTTATAATGAAGGTGGTCCATCTTTTGTCTAAAGCCAAATCTATCCAACTGTGCTTTGGATTCCAGGTTTGTTTTTGTTTTTGTTTTAATGTTCCAGAGCCCTGAGGCATTATCTTCCTTTTTCTTTTAGATCTTTAACATCTCCTTCTCCGTAGTGCTGCCTAAGCAGCAGCATTTAATCATGGTCAACACTCTCCAATTAAAACAATAACCACCACTCCCCTCCTTTTTATCCATGTGTTTTCTTTGGCTATTATTCTCTATCCTCTCCTTAAACTGTCAAAATTCTTGAATAAAGAAAGTTTCAGCGTTTCAGGCCCCTAACTTCCATTTTTTTTCCCTTTATTCCTTGCAATTTGGTTCACTTTGCCACCATTCACCTAAATCTGTTTGCCAACTTTCTAAAACAGCCTCTCTGTTGATAATCCAATGAACACCTTCAATCCTCCCTATTTGATTTCTCAGCATTATTTCCTGGGGCATTTATGACTTACAGGCTCCTGATTCCCCACCAACTTCTCCGGCCACTCACTCTGTTTTCATTATGAACTTTATATCCTCTACTCATTTTTTAAATGTTACCTTGAGTCCAGATATCTCTTCTGAACTAGAGCTGTATATTTAACTGCTATGCAACATTTTCACTTAGATGTCTCACAAATACTGAAGAGTTAACAAAGCTTACTATCTCCCTCCTTAATGTTCATCTTTCCATACTCCTTGTCTCAGTAAATAACACCAGCCAGTACCCAAGCCTGAAACCCATGATCAATTCCTAATTTCAAATAAAGCACAGAAGATGCAACATTGTGGGTATGGTTTCTGCTTCTGGCATTATGGCAGACTAGATATTGTGGGGGAATCATTCTGCTGCAAAACAACTAGACATTGGATCAAAAACATTTTGATGTTTTGCTTAGCTCTCAGAAATTAGAAAATTTCAAAGACCCCTCTTTGTAACAAATAAAAAGAATTTTTTTTTCAAAAGCTAGAGCAGGGGTCTGTGTGCAAGCTGAAGAGATGGAGCTGGTGTGAATGCAAACACCAACAGCAGCTGTGTGAGGAGGTGAATCATACTCATGCACTTTGGGGACACCTTTGAAAGGGTTAAAGTGGCCCCAGGTTGCTAGCGGATGTGAATCTTTGAAAGTGTCCATAATTTAAGCCATTAGAATTCCCACATGTCATAATCAAGGAAATATAAATTTGCAATCTAAGATCACCAAATATACAAGAAAATAAGCCGCTATGGGTGAGAGAGATAAAAAGTAACACAACTGTGGGATTGTCAGATACATTATATAGAATAACTAGGTAAGAAATGTTTAACGAAATAAAGTATAGAATCACAAAGATGGACAAGCAATAAGAAACTATCAGGAATGAGAAAGATCTGTATAACAATAAAATGGCATTTCTAAAAATAAAAAAGATTTTTAGAAATAAAAAGAACTCAATGTAGGGTTTTAACAACAGGTGAAACATAGTTGAAAAGTGAACTGGAACATCCGGCTGAAGAAATTATCCAAAATGCAGCACAGATAGGTAAGATGGAAAATAAGAAAGAAACTAAGAGATACAGAGAACAGAAGAGGAAAAGAAAATATTTATTTTCTAAAGAAACTAAGAGATACGGAGAACAGAAGAGGAAAAGAAAATATTTATTGATTGAAAATTTCCAGAAGTTATCACAGGTATAATCTATTTTTCCAAGCAGAGTAAAAGAAACCCAGGTAGAGATACATCATAGTGAAACTGTAGAACAGAAAGACAAAAAGATTCCAAAAGCAGCCAGAGAAAAAGAACAGATCATCCATAAAGATATAACAGCAATGATGAAAACCAGAATAATATCTTCAAAGTATCAGTCTTGCATTGCAGACCTGACCTATTTTTTTAAGAATGAAAATAATAGAAGGAATTTTCAGATGAACAAAAATAGAGAGTTTACCACCGAGACACCTCCATTAAAATAACTTCCAAAGATTTACTTTAGGAAGAGGATCATAGAATGATTGTCTGAGATATGAGAAGAAATGATAAGTAAATAAAATAGAAAACATATATATCTATAAATACATATGTATAAACAAACATCTGTGTAAAATAATAGTCTGGAGAAGGGTGACCAGATTTAAAGTGTCCTAAAGTCCTTGTATTGTCTAAAGGTCCTTCGATTGCCTGAAGGAAGGATTCAAGATATTAAATTTAAAGCTTTGTTCTATTAAGTATGCATGGTAAAATTTCAAGGGTAACAGTAAAAGAATAGAAACTGAACATACAAATTTCGCATGAATTAAAAATTAAAGGCTAGATTGCCTGCTAATCGAAGAGGTAAAATCCAGCTATGTGAAGTTTGCAACAGGCATCTAAAATTCAAGAACAGAGAAAGGAGTGGTGAGTGGGGAGAAAGGAGGAGAAAGAGGAGGGATAATAGAGGAAAGGGGGAGGGAGAGAGAAAAGCTATATCACATAAATATTAATAAAAAGCTGGCATAGTTACTTTAATTTTTGACATAATAGACTTTAAGATAAAAAGCAGTATTGGTGATAAAGAGGGCCACTGCTTAATGTAAAGGTTAAAATCATCAGAAATAAAATAACACAATTATAACTTGTATGTATCTAACTAAATAACCTCAAATTATAAAAAAGCAAAAAATCAGAATTTCAGGGTAAAATGAACAAATCCAGAATTGTAGGTTCTTCTTGTTCTTTATTGTAGAAATCATGAACGAGTGAATACATTCAAAAGATAACATTTGTATCGCTGTGGGATTAAGGGTAATTTTTCTCTATTTCTAAACTTTCTTGATTGTTGTGACAATTTTACAATTAAAACATTTTTTTCAAAAAATGTATGGAGGTGAAAATCTTAGGTAATTGAGGGCTTAGGGTGGGCTTAGTTAATGATTGTGTTACTATTTTGGGGGTGGTTATATTCAATAGTTTAGTTCCTGTGCCAATGTTTATCAGTTTGAATACATTTTAACAATTACAATTCCTTATTTCTTTGTATTTTGTTAAAATGTCAAATGATTTACTCTTGGACTTAAATGGTTCAAACATCCTTCACTGATATATTAAAAAATCTGATTTACCACAGTTTGTTTTCCAAATAATTTTGGAAAGAATGCAAAATAATGCACTCCAAATGTAAACATGTTATTACTGACTGTTAATGGCTAAATCATTATGGATATCTGTATCTGCTTCTGCCCAAACATTGCTGTTATCACTGCATAGATTAGTTACCCTTAAAAAAAGTGAGAAAGATACAAATTGGTAATTCTTTTCCTCATACTGATACTCCCTTGGACTTAATTTATATTGCTATTCCTTAAATTTAGTGTTCTACCTCTAGCTATACCTTTTGAAACATGTTGTGTAAGCAATAATTATATGAAATAGGAACAGATCTTTATATAAAAAGAAAATAAGGCAGCATGCTAGACATTAGTTCTGAAGAAAAGAGGCACAGAATTATTTTATCATAGTACTGAAAACAGACTCGGAATATATCATCTAAAAATCTAAACTGTAAAACCTAGTTAGTCTATCATACAGAATATATTTTTCATAGTTGTTTAAATTTTACTATATGTATTTCTTGGAAAGTAATAACACTATGTTGGAAAGGTAAAATAGTAATTTAAAAATGTATTGTTACATTTTGAAAAATATAGGAAAAATGATATTCTAAATCTTATGTTTTACCCAATAGATGTTTTAGAATCTTTTGAGATTTGACTACCCCAAATATTCAGTTGGTGTAATTCTTTTTCTGCTTAAACATAATAAACGAATAAGAATGGAGTGCAGTTATTTCCAACTCTTTAACAGTAATAATAGTCTAGAAATGAAATCTTAACTTCAGAGTAGCTTAATAAAATTCAGTTTCAACATACTTCTTCAAACTACCATTTTATTATTTTTCTTTCATCACCTATTTACTGCTTAAATTTATTGAATTATAGCATGTATACCAAAAGCATAAAGCATAACTGTATAGCCTGATGAATTCTCACAAAGTGACATCCCTGATATCAGCACACGATAATATTCACTTTTAAGGTGGGTGATAAACTGCTAAGATTGAAGGATTAAAACCATCAACAACTACTGCAAAAAGGCAGAGTAATAAAGAACAAGTGTAACAAAATCAAGTGAGAGGCATAGTTGCAAAAATGAAACAATTTTTGGCACACATTTTAATACCACATAGGTATTCCAAATTATCTGAACACTGACATAATGTGTCAATCTGATAAATTCCTGACTTGGGGGTTTAGGCAGTACTTCGCTCCAGGAGTAGCCGTATATTTCAAAGCAAACAGCAGAAAAAAATAGAAAACTTCGAAAGCAATTACATTGCTTAGAAACGTTTTTGTCTTCTTTCTTGAGCTACATCCATGTAATCCTCCTGTCACAAACCATGACCTTAAACGATAACTTTAAAGTTGAAAATCAGCTGTTCGACGTTTTAAATGCTTTTCCTTCTTTCCCTGCCTGGGTTGGCGGATTATTTCTTGTTCACTTGAAATTGTTGCAGTACGTCTCCTAATTCCTTGTCTAGTTTTAGCACCCGGAGATTACTAAAAATGATGCGAGATTCACAGGGACTCTTATCCGCCGTTTACCTTGTAAATACAAGCCATTTTCAGGTCTGGGTCCCAAAATTATTTTACCCTTCGAGGGCTGAAATATTACATTCATTCAGTGAACCCTTCAATATTTTTTTTATTCTTTGTATTTTCAGCGATTTCTTCAACACACCCATAACTTTCCCAGTTTAACAAAAAGTTTACACAGGTCGCTATGTGTTCGTAATTTACGAGCAATTTAGCCACACATGATTAGTAGCCTTAAAGTTCTTCCAAAGAATCCACAGAATGCGAGAACCCTGGTACCCAAATGAGTCAACAATGAAAGGCCTGCAAAACTCAGAAACGTTCCTACGAGCCACTAACCCCAGCTCTGATTTCAGTTCACCTGAACGCGCCCACTCGGCTGCCTTTACGGCCGAGAGGCAGAGAAATCCCGGGAAGAGGGTCCCGTTGGGAACGCCTGAGACAAGCGTGGGCAACTCTGTCACCAGCCACCCCCACCACAAACAAGAATAAATGCTCCGCATCCCGTCACCAGGGCAACTCTGCAATCCGACACCGAGCCTCGATTCCGCATCCCGAGCCACTGGACACAGAAGAGGCGCAACACAGGCCGACGTGAGGACTCCGGGGCGTCCCAGACGCCGCCGTCCTTGGGGTGCCTAATGCCACGGGGTAGACGCCCTCTCTGCCGGTCCTGGGTCCTGGGTTCGGTTACCCTCAGTGACCCCGCCTCCCTAGGGCCGCGCCGGGACCTCGCTCTCCACACGTGGCGGCCGTGATTTTCCCAGAGCTGTATCCTTCCGCGCCCCTGCCTCAGTCTCCTTCTCCCTTCCCGGGACCCCCCGAATCGGGGCGCCGCGGAGGGATCGCATGCGCACGCACGCACGCACGCGCGCGCATGTCCCGCCGTGGCCGCAGAGAACTGAGGACGCCGCGGTGAGTAGCCGGCGCCGCGGGCACAGCCGCTCCGCAGCCTCCCGCCGCTGATTAGCCAGCCCAGCGGCTGCGGGCAGGCGGGCGAGCGGCCGGGCCGGGGGCACTCCGCAGCTTGTCCCTCACCGCGGTCCCCGCGTCCTCCCACCGCAGCTCCTCGGGGAGGGGGGCGGTCGGTGCCTGCGCAGAGCCGCCTCCTCCCCGCCCCCGCCCCGCCTCCCCCTGCGCCGCCGCCGCCCGCTACCGTCGCCGCCGCTGCGCCTGCTGCTCCTCGCTGTCCTCGCTGCAGTGCGAAGGGCTCGAAGATGGCCGGTTGGCAGAGCTACGTGGATAACCTGATGTGCGATGGCTGCTGCCAAGAGGCCGCCATTGTCGGCTACTGCGACGCCAAATACGTCTGGGCAGCCACGGCCGGGGGCGTCTTCCAGAGCATTACGGTGAGGACCTGCGGCGGCGAGGGTTCTTGTCCCCGGACCTGAGCGGTGCCGGCCGGCCGTGGGTGCGCTGCAGCGCGGGTCCGGGGCACGGAGGGCTGCGCCGGCAGGTGTGCAAAGCGGCCGGCGCCCAGGATGCGGCCGCCGGGCGGGCAGGGAGGCCGAGGCCCGCGGACGCCCCCTCTCCTGGGGCTGCGCTGTCAGGCGGGAGAGCGGCCCGGCTCCCCGCGTTCTCAGTGCCCGTCTGGGTGAAGCTGGGGGAGGGGCGTACGCACTCGCTGGGGCGGGGGGAGGGGGGTCGCATTTTTCCGCTCGTGAATCTCAGGTGCCCTGGAAGCCTTGAGGTTTGCTTTGCACCTCCCGGGGTGGAAGCGGGGGCCTGAGAGATGCCAGGCCAGCGCGCGCCGAACCCGAGCGAGGGTCCTCCAGTTGCCGGGCCGCCGCCCGCGCCGCGGTGCTGTGGGAGGCGGCGGCTGCCCGGCCCCCGGGATCCTCGCAGCGACTTTGCGTAGGTTTGCGGGTGTCCAGGCCTCTGGGGCTTGGGAGAAATGTACGCCGACTACGTAGGTGGATTCGTGAATCTCGACTTTAGCTCTGGCTCTATAGGATTTTTTTTTTTTTTTAATTCTCCAAGATGGCGAACTGCCATTGATTTCTCTTCTCCTCCTATGGAGATTCATCGATATACCGTTATCCCCAGTTACGCAACATAGCTCTAAAAACGGGGGTGCTTTTAAGGGGCGTTCAGTAATCTGCGAAGACTAAGGGGACACTTCACTTCTTCAAGTCCCTCCCTTTTTAGTAAGGAACTAAAGCAGATTTATGCTTCACAGTGCCTGATTCTGTGACTTGGTTGCCACATGTGTGGGGAATAATTGTCACTAAGCCTCCAGTGCTGCTTTATTGTTTTGCCTCTTTCTGCACAAGGTTTTCCTAAATTGTGACATATATAGTACCATTCCCTTAATCTCTTAGCCTTAGGCTCTCTTCCCATCAAACGCCAAAATTCAGGCCCCCTATTAACGGATGCTACCAGTTATTCTTGTACTAGTTATTTAACATGGTTTAAGATCTGACTGTGTAGAACTCAGTCAGTGCTTGATGCTAGTACTGTAAAGGTCTCCCACAACCTCAGTGGACTACAATTTTTACAGAGAATTGGCCTCTGGCGATCAACTTTTTTTTTCTGCAGTCCTCTTGTCTTTGTGTGAGTTCCCGCTGTCTGGCTAGGAAGATTGCGGGAGTATGCTTGGAAATGGCTGGGGCCTGCTATGACTCTGCAGTTCTGATGGGGGCGACGCCTTCCTTCTTATTCATGGAATGTTAGAATGCACGTTTTCTCCTTTCGGGTTCTGATAGCTACCTCAGTTTCTTTCCACCCCCCACCCCCCCATTTTTTCTGTTCTTTTACCATTGCCTACTGCAGTGCTACACACAGAATCTTCTGCATTTGCCTAGATTGCTGAGGGTGGGAGGGGAAGGTAAGTTGGGAAGAAAAAGGAGTAGTGGCTAGAAAAATAGGAGGGAAGTATGAATTTGGGAATGCGCTGAGGTCTTGGGAGTGAAGTTCATACTGTGGGGGAGATGTCACAAGCTGTTTGAAGCAGAGTAGAAGTGAACAGACATGCTAAGCATGGACTTTATTTTAGGAGACTTTTCAAGAAACTTTAAATTGGATGCAGTATTACTGTAATGTGACTATGATAGACAAGCTGTTGCTGAAAGTTTATAGATGAATCTTTACTATTACATAAGCACTTCAAGTCCCACTTGACTTGATACAGTTTATAAATAACTTTAAGTTTGTAGTTTATCTGGTGGCAACTACCAACTATTTAGAGATTCTTTTCATAGACCAGTCTTTAGATACCAGACTATACTGCTAACTGTGAAACGTAATTAATGTAAAACATGTAATCATGTAGGATTAAGTAATTCTTTAGAAAAGACTGTAACTTGATTTTACATTAGTGAATGTCTTGTATTGGTTCTACAGACTTGGCACAGTCTTTCCTGTTACCCTAAGGACTGAAAGGAATTAACTGTAACTTCATGTGTTTTTTTCCCCCCCCTTTTTTTTGTGGGGGTGGGGGCAGCCAGTAGAAATAGATATGATTGTAGGAAAAGACCGAGAAGGTTTCTTTACCAACGGTTTGACTCTTGGTGCAAAGAAGTGCTCAGTGATCAGAGATAGCCTATACGTCGATGGTGACTGCACAATGGACATCCGGACAAAGAGCCAAGGTGGTGAGCCAACATACAACGTTGCTGTGGGCAGAGCTGGTAGAGGTAAGCAAGATACTCTTTTGGTTAAAACTTGCATGTCACAATACAACTTATTAAGAAATTTCTTTAACGTTTTGAATAAAAGTGTTAGTCCATATGGCTATTAAGGTGTTTTTTGTGAACTGTCCAGCACTGAAGGGAGACACTCATTTAGATTTACTAAAATCTAACTCTACAGCAGCTGTATATATAGCTTAGTCTTTGAGATCCTGACTTTATTCTAAAATAGAATATTCATATCAACTCTCTAGTTTTAGTTTTAGTAAAATGAAAATCTAACTTTGTCTCCTGAACTGCTTGACACATCAATGATAATCTTATGGTGTATCCAGATTGTTAAATTGTTCATTTTGGTTACTTTAGTCCTTTTGAGTCTTTGACCTTTGGATCGTTTCCTTTGCTTTCTTGCTTACATTTTAATCATTTATTGCTCAGCATAAAAAAAACATAGGCTCATTTTTTTTTTTTTTAAATTAGAAACATTGAGGAAGAGAGACATAATTAGAATAGGGGTTTTGGAGTAAGTTGTCCTGTTACTAGAATATTTTCAAAGACTAAGTGTGTTCGTGATTTAGATTTGAAAAGTAGGAAATTAAATTTCGTTTACACATTTGATTTAGAAATTGTGGTGTTTCCTGACTTGTCAACCTTGCAGAAATTCTGCACTTAAGTCTCACTACTTTTTTGAAACTTTGAAAATTGAGGTTTATTATGACATATTATTACAAACTTATTAAATGTATTAACCTGTGCAAATATTGGTAAATAAAGAGGGCTTGTGTAGTCTCAGATAGCATACTTGGCACATCTTAGACCAAATCTACCATGTGAAGGAACTTGAAGCTACTCTCAGTTATAATATACTATAATGGTCCTAATCAACTCCCTGATTGTCTTAAACGTCACTCTTTTTTCTAATATGTGTTAATGTATATGTGTACCTCTCTGTAGGAAAATTAGGTGACTGAAATAATAGATAAATCTCTAATATTAGTTGAACCTCAGATAAATGTTAAAAAGCATCAACCATGTGATGAAACTAGAATGAGATTTTCCAACCCTATAGCACTGCTGACATCTAGTGGCAGTGACTATAAAATCTGACATATACACGTATTTTGGGAACTAGACCTTTGAACTGTATCATAGTAGAACCTATTGTTGGAAATAGTAAATTTATTTCAGGATTTTAGACTGAATTAAAAAGAAAGCTAGAACAGTGAAGATATCAGTAAGCACAAGCCTTAAGTACTTTTAATTTGGTCTTCTCTGAATAGCACTGGAAATATCTAAAATTTGGTCTTGGTTTTCCTCTGGAAGTAATAACACACATTTAGCCTCACTAGTAAGACTTTAATAGTTTGTACTTAAGCAAGATTGTTAAATTGGGAGAAATTTGTAAATAATCACCTAAGTTTAGGTTGATATTTTGAAGGCCAATATAATGTTTGTCATACTAACCAGGGTTTTTTACCCTAGAAGATAAATGGTCACACTTCCCCCACTCCCAGCTAGTATAAAGATATTTTTATAGAGTGTTATAGCTGCATCGATTAGACTTCCAAGATGCAATTAATAGTTACAGTGTTTTTAGTATATATCTAGTTAGAAAGAACTAGCTGACTTCAGTGCTTGACAGTTCATGGAAAACTAATTTAATGTTAACTTTTAATCAGGGTTCTTGATCGGGGTTCTGTCTGCTAAACGTATGTGACTTTCTTGATTAACACTTCTTTTGAAACACTTTTCTTCTTTCTCTTTCAGTCTTGGTCTTTGTAATGGGAAAAGAAGGGGTCCATGGAGGCGGATTGAATAAGAAGGCATACTCAATGGCAAAATACTTGAGAGACTCTGGGTTCTAGCTGCTAGGCAGACTGTTAAGTATTAGGGAAAAATTGCTCTTAAACTTTCCTAGCCGTAAGCTTGAGTCTTAATTCTGGAAATTTTATTAGCAATGCAGGGTGATGGGGTATGAACCTGTGTCTCCTTTGTATCCCTCTGTTGGTGGGGAAAGGTGTCTTTCTTCCTGCCCCCCGCCACCCCTAAATAATTCTGTTCACTTTTGTTTTGTTTCCTTGTGTACTCCAGCATTGGTTATAGTCATGGGAAAGGAAGGTGTCCACGGAGGCACACTTAACAAGAAAGCATATGAACTCGCTTTATACCTGAGGAGGTCTGATGTGTAAGCAGCCTCTCCCCATCTACCTAGCAACTGTCTTCATCACCACCCCAATTATGGTCATAGTGCTACCAGACTGTATGGTAGCTAATTTCTTTACCTATTTTTTCTAATGTCATGATTCCTGTTTGCCCAATGGATCATTTGTATGTTAACCACTGTATGTAATCAGTCCTTATCTGGCAACATAATTGCAGCACAATAATGATTTGCATGATACCTTGAAATTTGGGGGGAGGGGGCATGCCAAGTTGGGCATCACTTTGTCTTAGCAATTAATGGGATATTGATTACTAAAATAAGTTACTATTAAGTAAGATGCCGGTTGTACAATCTTTAATTTGATCAATGTCTTTTCAGCACTTTGAACATTTACATAGCTCATTTAGTCTTCCTTTTGTAGCGCATGGTTGGGAGGAAAAAGTGCATGCATCTTTCTTTCATTCTCTTTTCTCACCTTCCCCCTCCGCACATAAGGTATTTGGTTTGCTTCCATCTTATTTTATGCCATGCCTGGTTTATTTAACCAATTAATAATTCGTTTTGTTGATGAGCTATTGAGAGCTGCAGTAGTTTGCTTTTAGTATTGTTGTTGCACTTGAGTAGACATACCTTTTTTTATAGTGTCTACAGGACATACAAATTGTGCAACTACAAAATGAGAGCAAAAGGCACTTCCTCCCGTGATCCTAGAGTAACCATACTGATTGAATCCCCAGGAACATTCCATCATTGCAATAGCTCAGATTTTTGTTCCTGTCTTTTTCTTCGCACACCAGCTCTACTCTTTATTAAAATTGTAAAAGGCTGCCATTATGGACATTAGGTATCCCAACATAACCATCTGGAGTGTGTCCAGTTTGTTCTTCATAGGACCAATTTTTATTTGCAGCTTGAGTTTTTATATGAAGTTGCATTACTGTGGACTTGGCTGTCTTGTGATGAATTTTTTTCATATGTATTCTGTGCCATACTATTGTTAAAATGAACTGTTGCTATTGTGAGATGGATTTTAACTGACCTATAAAGGTTTCTTTCGAATGGCACTACTTTAGGGACATTCTAGTATTTGCTTCTATTGTTTGGGCCTTGTGGATAATGTACAGATTTAAAAACAAATCTTGTTGCTGATTTGTCCATTTCTTTCCCTGCACTTTGTTACATCTGGGATACAGTCTAACTCATCTGATTTAATATGCATTTAAAAAAATGCCATAACTATTAAACACCTTGTTTACAGACAGATGAAATAAATTTATTCCAACCAAATATTCTAGGCTCCTGTTGTTTATATAAATTGTTGGCTTACTATTACAGTTGATTTTTGACACAATGGGAATATACAGAATAGTCTAAACTCTGCTGCAAGCATAAAATCTTCATAAAAATTTTCAGCTGATGGCCTATTCCATTTCTTGTAGTATTTATTATAAATAAAATGAGTGCCTGGGAATTTCTTTTTAAAGGGCTTCCATCTATTAAAAATGGCTTTTAGTTATCTCAGACTAGTTTTCAGGCTTGTGAGAGAGGAAAATTGATGTATCTACTAGAAACTAAATATTTTTCTTCTGTTGCTGGTCTCTAGATGTGAAATCTAGTGCAGTGAGAGGCCCAGTACCAAGAAGGGTTTCTGCATTGTGGATTCTTCTGTGTTGAACTGTCATATGACTTTGGAGGCTGTGTTGGCAGGCTGAAGTCAGCCAGCTGGGATGGGACTCTCACATAAGAGAAGATACTCCTGAGGCAGCATATAAGATAACTAGGGTATTCTTGCAGTTCCTGGATTTGGAGTGACATGTTAACTATGGCTTACTTGTAAGTTAAGTTCAGTCCCTGAGGTCATAACGTCCCTGAGATGTGCTGAAGTTTAGTAAATATGTTAGTTTTAAACTGTTCAGATAAATCATTACCAAGCAGAAGGTCAGAGCAGAGGTGCTCAAAAGTTGGTGGGTCTAAGTGAAACTGGGGAGTTGGTTATAATGCAGAGTCTGAGCTCTGGAGTTTCACCCTGGAGAAGGAGATTCCATAAGCCCCCGAAGTCCCTTTAGAAATAGTTGCCAGGTCAGTCTGATTCTCTTTAAGTGGCCTGTATGCCATCCTTTGAGAAACAGTGGGTAAGGAGATGGGAATTAATCTCCCTGCCTTACTTAAACTAGACTATGTACAACTAAAAAAAAATTTTTGACAGTGTTTTGAGGCAGTTCTGAATTTGTACATACAGGGTGTATGGAAGATAGGGATTTGGGGCTCCTTTGGTAGGTGGGCACACACTAGAAATTGTAAAACAACAAAAACCTCAACTTCTTGGTCTGTTAAGATCTCTGTGAGGAACAAATAAAAATTTGTTGGTCAAATGAAAATTTGGTGGTTGGGTTGCAATAATGAGATTTTACCATACTTTAGTTATAAAGAACTGTTAGGGTAACTAATTAGAAAGCAGCAACCAGAATTGTATGTAGGTTAAGGATATGTGTTTGGGGTGTGAGCAGAAGATAGTAGAAGGCGACTGTATCACTAAAACAATATATAATAAAACTAGATATTGGACCCCTACCCACAATTTCATTAGAAAAACACTTAGACAAACATGCACGTAGCTGTGCTTTGTACATAGTTCTAGGAATTTTACCTAAGGAAATGGAGCTATAGAAATTTATACACCAGAATCCATCACACAGCATTACTTAATTAAACTTAGAAAACTACAAAATTTACCTATCCGGGTTATGGGTTATATAATTGATTATCCAGAGGATAAAATAATAGTCAAGGATAAAATAGTCATTGAAGAATGACATGAGAAAATGCTTATCAATGAATGTTAAATATAAGATATAAACATGACACAGTATAAACACAGTTTATAATATGCATGTATTTTATATACGTATTTTTGAAGGCAAAAATATCAAGATAAATTTATCTCTGCAGTAATTTTCCAGGTAACTATCCTTTTGCATTCACAAAAATTTTAAATTATAAAATTATTTAATAGGAATCAGATTTAATTTTATTTAATGTCCTCTTTAAAAAGTTGTAGTTACACCATGAAGACATTATATCAGAATGATATAAGTGAATATCAGAACTAGTAACAATCTTAGTGCTATATAACTAAGAAGCTTCATGAATTTTAAAACTAAAAGTAACAATTTGTAGTTTCAAAAGGTAATTTTTGCTTCAAAAGAAATTCTAACTTGAACTAGGTCTTTGATCTGAACTGGATTAAAAACGGAATACAATATCTAATACACATTTCAGTGACAACTTTTCCTCTTTAAAAATATTGTTTCAGGTATAATGTTTTATCATTGACTAATAATTATAAAAGCTATTACTCGTCTATTTTTTAACACACTGAGTTCAGTGTTTTGTCCTCATACCCTACCTTAGGTTAAATGAAATTATACAAATAACCAAACAGGTTTAGAAAGGTTATAGGACTATACAAGTATGTAAAATTCCAGAGCTTTGCTGACATCCATTGGTAAATTAATGTTCTGTTTTTCAGGCCTGTTTTATTTTTAAAAGGGGGTAGATTAAAATGAGGTAGTATCAGACAGTAGATGCTGAATTCAGACTTTTAGTTTCCTAAGTGGAAATATCTGGGTTTTTTTGGTTGCTTATAAGAATTTTTCTAAAAAGCAACAGAAAGTGAAATTCTCACTACTAGTGTTACATTTCTTTTAGAATCTGTTATATATATTTTTTAACAACAAAAGGCTCATGTACCTAGTGTACTTATTCTCTAATATGTTTTTGTTCACTAACAATTTCCCATGTCAGTGCAGCTATATTTATATATTTACTTTATCCTTTCAAGGCTGTGTAGCAGTCTATTGTAAGGATGTACTACAGTTACAACAGGGTACCATGAGGTACACTACTGTTGGAATGATTTTGGCTGCAGTTTTAACTTTTTGGGGAATTCCCTAATTGCTTGTGAGCAGTCAGGTACCATGTATAAAGTTCTAAGGTGATGTGTGTTTATCTGACCTAAATTACCACAATCATTATACCTTTATAGCACTGTGCATATAAAAATAAGGCTAATATAAGTAATACTACAGTACAACAAATATTTGCCAGTTCTTAAAGTGGAAAATGTGTTTATTAACATTCAAACTCCCTTCATACAAGGCAATATAAAAATTCTTAGCATTTTGATTATACGTAAGTCTATTTTCTACAGTTACAATGATGTATATTTTAGCTTTTCATAATACATTGTTTAACTACATCATTCTGTTAAACACAAGCAATTATTTTCAAATCCAATACTTGAACAGTTTCCTTGTACATAGTTTAGCAGGGCTAATTAGCATAAGATGCTCTTTATTAAAGAGGTATATGATCTGTGTATTAACAGTTGCTGAAGTTTGGTATTTTTGTATAGCATGTCCTTTTTGCTTTGATCACAACACAAAACCCTTAATGATAACTGAAATTCAGTAAGTTCAGAGGCATATTGCTTTAGCTAGTTAATCAAATTCATATATAACACTAGTATTAAAAACCTTAAAACTTAAAATTTGCACTAGTACAGACTTCCTATTAGGATAAGACTACTAGGGAATAGAAAGGAAAAAGACAACTTTGGGTTTTTCTGGGGTGCTGATAGGAGGATAAATGCTAAATTACCTGTTGCCTTTCACTAATGATGGCAATTTGAGGTAATACCAGAACAAATATATTCCAACTCAACAATTCTAGGTAAGTAACTTGAGATGGAAGTTGGCTTCTCTCATGCTAGGTGGCCACGGCACTGACCTTGTGTGTAAAATGCAAAGTGTGCATATTATAATCTAGGTCTTAATTGCAAGCTATACTGAGGATTTTAAAAAATATTTTGGATATATTTCATTCCAAAGTAAGAGCTGATTTGATGCTTGAGTTACAGCACCAGTCTATTATTATTAGTGAAATGAAGTACACTCCTGCCGATAAATACCAGATCAAAAAAACCTGTTTCAATAATCTGATTACACTGTAGATTATTAAAAAATAAGTTATTTCTACACCAATCTCTGAAGGGAACAAAAAAATCAAATTATATACCTAAATAAACATTTTTAAAAGGAAATAACCCAGTCTCCCTCTGAAGGTCAGACAGTATTTGCTATGTTGTAATCCTGTTCACCATTAGACTGCAGCTGGACCACAACACTGTGTTCATTAATTTCGTTTTCTGCATCGCTACTGTCAGTATCTTCATTGTCTTCTTCCTCATAGTCTGAAGATTCTGTCAAGTTCTGATGTGAGCGGGATTCCGACAAAGCCCCAAATGACTGGGTGCTGACAGAAGCCATAGGTCTAAGTAAAGGGGTATGTTCTGACACTTCATTTTCTTCTTGACTGCTATCTGTGTCAGAGTCTGAGTCGCCTTGAGAAGAAACAACTTTTTGCTTGCAGACTGGACAGGTTTTTTTTGTTTTAGTCAACCAGGGGTCTACGCACTTACAATGATAGGCTGTTGAAGCAAGAGTATACATCTTTAGGTAGTGTACTGTGGTTGAGAACATTTTTAATCTCTTACCATGTTATTCATGTTCTGATACATACATCATGCAGGGATGAGAAGAAAAGTTTGTAAATTTTTATAAATGTATCCTTATGAGACTATTAATTAGTACAGGGCCTAGTTTACTAATTAGTACTAGTATACTAATAACTATTTTCTGTCTCCTAATACTGAACCTACATATAAATTTACTATGTAAATTCAAAGCAGTATGTCATCATTCATACCATGAGAACAGGGAAGGATTCTGAGCTTATCTCCATCTTCATACTCATCCAGACAAATGGCACATACATCATATTCATCTCCTATGACAGAAAACAGTAAATAAAATTCATTTAAAGTTGTAGAGAAGTATTCTTAACTAACCTTTTCAAGTTAGGTCTCCCTCAGTTATTTTAAATGCCTTTTGATTTATCTATAAATGATACTTTTTGTTTGTTTTCTGTCTGATCAGGGACCTACTTCAAGTTCAACTTCAAGAACCTGAAATTTAAAATATTAACCTTTTACCTAAAATTAAAAAATGGATGTCAAATTTGTTTACCTTCATTACTTTTGCAAAAGATTTTTATAAAAATAATTCCATTAGTGTTTTATATAACTATTCAAATGCTGGTTTTGAAAAAAAATAATGGCAAAGACAATGAAATTCCACTTTTTAGATTTCTTAAAGTCTCTGGGTCATTTTTTAAGTAAAAACAGAAACATGTCAGAACATACTCAATTTTTTAAAAACTATATTAGTGGATAAAAACACATTTGGAATGGACACATTGAGCTTCAAATTTCCATTCCAACATTTACTACTTCTGTGGTTGGTGCCTGGCAAGTTAGCTTTTGACATCCAGTTCTTCTATCTGTAAAAAAGATTCTATCTATGTTGCAGGTTTGTGAGAATGAATTGAAATAATGTCAGCAAAGGGCCAGGCAAATAGGTATTCACTAAATGGTGTTTATTATTAACATCACCGCCCTTTTAACTTCTGATTGTTGAACATCACCTTTAAATCCTGAAAGTTGTTTAAATCATAGTTCTTTACAGAATTCAAGCGTAGTTATAAGTTTTTAAAGAAACTATCAGTCTTAAATCATATGGCACTTCCAGTCTTTTTGAGTCAGTGGTGGCTTTTGTATGTAGTGGCAGTGACCATCGGGACTGCTTTCAATTCACTGTTTTTCATTAAATAAATGTTAGGTAGTAAAAACTTACAAAAATCCCAGAGAACTAACAACAGTTAAATTCATTGCCCAACCACCCACACAATAACAACCTTGGGAGGCATGTGAGAATAAAGCTAGAATCTGGATAGAAAGGCTGGATGAACATGATACATGAAGATGAGAATGATAGTTCTATCGAAAGAATCTTAACTTCCTTTACTCATTTAAAATAGCACATTTAGGAGGGGTCCTAAATAGAAAGCTTTAATGAAAATTACATTTTTCATTATCATTTATCAGTAGAAAAAATCATTTTTGTACAGTATCTTGAATATGGTTACTGTCGTATCCTATCACATACGTTCTAAAACAAATTAAAGATTCTGTGTTAGAACCTCTTGCGTGGTATTTGGTGAGAATGATAATACCCATCTCAAATTATTAAGAGACTAAATGACTCCAATATATTTATAATTATCGGTAATTATACAGCTGATCCATTTACATAGACTTTGAGGACAGTTTTAATACATTGAGCGATTTAGTCATGACTGATTTCATACAAATCTAACTTTCAGTCTCATAATTTTGTGATAATGTCCATTAAAAACAGATAAAATTAATACAATTGAACAGGAACAGACTCATCCAAAGCTATGCCAAGGCTCTAAGCTTCATTTCATTAAGGTAGGAAGGTTATCCTGCATTATCCAGGTAGGTCCAATGTAATCACAAAGACCCTTAAAAGTATAAGAGGGAGGCAAAAATGTTCAGCCAGGGAGATGCAATGTTACTGACTCTGAATATGGAGGGGAGGAGGGTCACAAACTGAAGAATATGGTGGTCTCTAGAAGCTGGAAATGGCAATGAAATAGATTCTCCCATAGTCCCCAGAAAAGAAGCAGTCCTTCCTACATCTTGATTTTGGCCCAGTGAGACCTGTGTTGGACTTTTACAGGTCTGTAAGATAATAAATTTGTGTTGTTTTAAGTCACTAAGTTGGTGGTAATTTATCACAGCAATAGGAAATGAAAACAGGTAATATCTGAGTTAGCCTTATATGGAATTGATGCTTCAGGGCCACTGAATTGTTCCAAGTAATGGATTTATATTGATCTCCCTTATTTTCTAGCCACTGCATGCACTTCGAAGATGACAGGTCGAGATTCAAAAGTGTAGTTTGTGATCATGGACCAGACTGGAGCCTGCCTAGTGCTCTGTAGAGCATTAACGCCCATGGCCTTGGACTTGTGATGAAATGGTAAAGCACATCTTAGAATGCCTGGGTTCTCATCTTGATCATTTTATTACCTATGTAACCTTGTGCAAGACACTTAGCATCTCTGTTTCACTATTCTCAAAGAAAAACAAATATTAACTTGTATGTGTTTTAGGATTGTTGTGGAATAAAAGTGATAATGCAAGGAGAGTACGTAGTGTTTGGTGCATACAGTGCTTCTTAACCAATCTCCACCTGATGAAACTGGCCCAATAGACATACTGGCTTATGACAAGGCACACTGAAAGCTATGGCTAGGAGGCTGCTAATACCCCCACGTGCTTCTGTCCCATCAGATGAATGTGCTTACAAAGAACTAGTGGCAGTGGTCACTGAACCCATTTGTTATACTTACGGTAATTGTGTAATTTAAATACTCATTGGCCCTTGAACTGTGATGATAAAAGACGTCTGGTTTTATTTGAAAGCTAGGCTGACTGTATTAGGAACACAATAAAAAAACTAATTGCTCCTTTGATCCCTCTCCCGCCAAAATTTGATTAAGTTATAGGTGAGAAATCTAAAAAGTTGGATAAATATATATTTATAAAAAACAAGAATGAAAGCAGAATCCAATTTCTGACCTATTTTAAATATTTTTAGTTTAAAAACTAAAAATAGAAAACGTATCATGTACCATTACAATTTGGAAATCTAGTCAGTAGATTCACAATCTAGATCACGGCAAACGTGACTGGTGAATGGATTTATATTTATTTTTAACTTAAAGATAAATTTAAGGTATTTACTTCTTTATGATTTACAACTTTAGCAGTTAAAAAAAATAACCAATTTGTCCACTGGTTTTGGTAGCATAAAAGAACTATAACAAATACTAATAAATATTAGTTTTGTTAGTATCAGCACCATGCTAGATAGTTTTATTGCTTAGTATAAACTGGTAGTTCTCAACTGGAGATGATTTTGCTACCCTACCCTCCAACCCCCCACCCCAGGACATTTGGTGGTATCTGGAGACAGTTTTGATTTTCAAAACTAGGATTTGGTGCTACTGGCATCTAGTATGCCAGGGATGCTGCTAAACAATCTACAATGCTCTGGACAGCCCCTCAAAGAATTATCCCATCTAAAATGTCAATGGTGCTGAGGTTGAGAAAGCCTGATATAAAACCCCTCCAGGCTTTATCAGACACAGACTTTGCTAATTTACTAGTTTAGAAGTAGGAGGGGTAAGATTCATGTTTGTTATGTTAAAAAAATATGGAAGCACTTCTGCCTGGAATGTTTTTGGCATTACTGTTATTTGAATAATGTTTCAGAAAATTTTCAGGATGGCACTTTTAAAGTCTCATCAATCTGGAAATGTTATAATATGTAGGTACATAAAACTTTGATATTCCCCTCTAAATCTATTCCTCCCTAGTTTTCCCACAAAACCTTGGGTCATCAGGTACAGCAAAGGCACTGACCCATCAGAACAGGAAACACACAAAGACTTAAGGCAGCCATTGCAGTGGTATGAATTGATTATCAGGCCTAGGTGTAACCCTGATGCCTCTTCCTCTTAGAGCCTCCTCCATTCAATCTGTCAGCAAGTCCTATAAACTTTTATCTGTAAAACACACATCCTGAATCTCTCCCCTTCTCTTGGTTTCCTCAATTACTCTGGTCCAATAGCCTAGGTTACCATAAAAGCCTCTCTAATCTTCCTTCTATTCTTGCCCCATGAGGTTTTTCCTCCATATCAGCCAGGGTGATTTTTTTTTTTTAAACATCACATCATGTCAAACCCATTTAAATCATTCTTCATCTCACTAAGAATAAAATCTGAGCTCCTTATGATGGCCTTCAAATAGCCATCTATGATCTGCCTCCCTCTCCCATCTCATCTTACACCATTCTTGCTTCAACCACACTGGCCTTCTTTCAGTCTTGAACAAAGGAATATGACAGGTAGGCAGGGACCTGCATTTAGCCATGTTATAACGAAAACATCTGGACGTGAAATTAGATATAGAAAGAGGAATCACCATTTCTAGAAATGACTCAAAAGCGAGCTAGTTTGAAATAATCTAGTCATAATACATACAAACTGATGCAAGCTTAACTGTTCAATTTTATAACAAACTAGCCCAGGCCTAGGATAGGTTTCCTCAAAGTAAGAGAGTGAACATTTAGAGTTAAACATATGGCTTAATATGTACCTTTTAAATAATTTGACTAGAGAAAATGCTGCAATGGATTCATGAGCTTCAAAGCAAAAACTACCAATCTTGCAGAGAAAATGCCTTGCCATTTATTTCCTGCTTTGCCAGTAAAGAAAACTGGCAGCTCTTTCTAGCAAATAAAAATAAGCAAATCTTATCTTCTGTTCTCCCCTCCTGCATAGGGTTCCCAAGAAATAGGAACAAGACAACAGGATAAAATATTTTTATTTTAAAGCTAGATCTGTTTGAGAAATCTTCCTGTTTATTTTTAAGTCCTGAGCAAAGGAACTAATATTTACTTTTAAGGTTAGATTAAAGGCAGTTCGTTATATGTAATTATAGAAACTAAGCGTGCCTTAAAAGGTACAGTAAAGAAATAAAAATTATAAAAGTTAAGGTAATACTCCATTTTTATTTAATCTGCTATAAAATGCTATATTGCTTTTTTCCCAACCTCTGAAATAAAATCTTTCTCCTTCTATACACATCTTAGAAAATTTCAATGATTAAGCTATAAAAGAAAAATGCCTGGAACTTTAAAATTCCAAATATGAAAACTTTTTTTAAAAATCATTTTTATCTCAGGGATCTAGCTCCTCAATATACTTGATGGGGTAGGTGGGATAGCTCCCACAGAGACATAAGGATTTTTCATCTGCTATGAAACATGGTATGTGGTAACCAGTCTTACGGTTACAGACTTGGAAAAATGTATTCATTGGATGACACAAGAAATTCAGGAAACCACAATTTCAATCGAAGAACAATTTTGAGGAGAATAATGAATAATGAAGAAATTTATAAGGAAGTTGGCTGCTTCAGAAGCAAGAAAAGAATTAAAAGGCTATAATATGTGCTAGAAACAGCTAAGTCAATATTTAAATCATTTAAGTATTAATCAGCACGAACATCCTGAAAGAGCTGCAAAGGGGAAGATCAATAAGGTAACTAGGAAGATTTAAGATGATCGTGTCCCCAAAGTGTGGTAAACATGTGAGAGTGCTAACTAACCTTTATAGATGCCCTCCTCATGCAGGGATCTTTAGTTAGTGGTTTCTGTGGGTTTCATTACAGGCTGTGCCTATGGAAGATTTCCAAAAGCTAATTTTTTTTTGGTTTGTTGGCAAGTATTTCTAAAATGTTACAGATTCCCCTAACATTAACATTTCCATTGCATTCTAAGTCTACAAGAAGTCTTTTAAGACTTCCATGGTTTGGTGCTATGACTCGCTGGAGTGATGAGTACCCACAGAATTGTTGTATACATCCCTTCATGTTTTCGATCACCTAATAATTGCATATACAACTATAAGAAAATTGGCAATAATTGGGATTTTTTTCTTTCTACTATCTATGCATACTTTGTCAAAACCATTAGAATACACTAGAACATACATAACAAATATACCTATTTTACTTTAAATGCCAAATCTCATCATAACCAAAGAATTCTAAAAGAAAAATATAACTAACTTAAACTTAGGGTTATTGGAAAGAAATTGCAAGTGTAATATTTATGAAGTTACATATTTCATTATTTTGGCAATCTTTTTTCATCATAAAAGAAATGTTTAATGACTAAATTTTGACATCACTAATATTTTCTTTATGATTTTTATTTAAAAAGTCATTTTGTTTTTGTAATAATTGCTACCATCTGTTGAACTGTTGTTGCTCTGTGCCAGGCACTGTTATAAGCATTTTTCAATATATTGATTTAAACCTCCCAGCCACCTTACGAAGTAGGTATTGTCAGTCACATTTCCACATGAAGTTAAGACACTCACACAAGGTCACACAGCCAATAAATGGGTGATCCAGAATTCCAGCACAGGTCTGTCAAAGTCCAGAGTCCATCATCATACTGTATTGTATTCTAGTACATGTACTTCGAATTTCATGTTTAAATAGAATACTATGAATCCTCTTTGATTCATAGTATATAAAGAGTAAGAGATTAAGAAATACTCTTAAGTAGACAATTATTAGAAATTAAAATGTTTCCAGTTCATAAGCCAGAAATACTCTTTTGGTCTTCAAATTATAATATATAGAGAGGGAATGAAGATATTTTTTATTTCTATCTCTCATGGTTTCTTATTTTCACAAACCTTTCTAGGATTCTACAAAATAGCAGCTATATTCTACAACTTAAAGGTCAAACATTTCGTATATATTCTGATGATGAAAGGATAGTGCCTGTGCAATAAGGAAGCAAATGACTCTACTGAAGGAAAGAGCATTTTGTTGGCAACTTCTTTTTTGGAAATATGGGAATTACTTCATTGAGAGTAAGAATAAAAATGATTGCCTTAGAGACCATAAATAAATCCATAAAACAAATTTAAAATCCAAGCCTAATCACTAACATCAGCATTGGCAAATTCCATTTTGAGTAATTAAAAAACAAAAAAACTAGCTTTTCCCTATATTCTAAACAGCTATTCTATATTACTCTTTATTGGTTCAAACTTGGATGTATTATGCAGATAAACTACAACTGCATCCAAGATCTTTCTGAATAAAGAAGCAAATAGATTCAAAATGTGTCATTATCCTAAAATGAAAAAATCAAAGAGATTTTTTAATGGTAAATATTGTCAGACCTCAAGTACTTAAAAAGCATTTCCTTATAATAAGTACTAAAGGTTTCATATTCTTTTTCATTATTCCTTTTCAGGCCACTAGAGAATCAGTGTACAACACCCTTTCAGAGCCAACTTCAACAATCTCAAATTTATGCATATACTGAGACACATCACTTTACCAACATATGTGTGTATGTGTGTGTTTGTATAAAACATAAGGACTTTTAAGAAAACAACACAATACTATTATCACATCTAACAAAATGAACACTGATTTCTTAATATCATCCAATACCCAAGCATATTCAGATTTCCTCAAATGTCTCAAACCTGTCTTTTTTTCAGATGCTTTACTCGAACTAGGATCCAGTCTGGGTCCAAACATTACATCTGGCTGATGACTTGTCTCTTTTAATCTAAAAAAGAGTCCTGCCTCTTTTGTATGCATTGTTGTTAAAGAAACTGGATGATTAGTCCTGTGAATGTGTCTTATAATTGGATTTAGATGACTGCATAGATGATTCATTTTAATATGGCTACAGCACTACATCGATCACTCTATATTCAGATCAAAAATTCTACTGGCTCAGTGGTTCCTTTATGCAAATTGAAAAAAGCAATGTTTCCTCAAGGCACTTTATTGCTATCTACCAAAAAATAATTTTCACAAATATAAAAACTTCTGATAAGGAAGACTGAATAACTTTCCAGAGCTGTGCATTGTACAGCCTGTGCAATCATGTGCTGCAGCCCAGATTCAGAATTCTTGGTAAAATAACTTCCAACAAGAAAGAAGAGGCATGTGAGATTTCTTTTTTGATACACTAGATTACTTCAGTCTTTGAAAAGGCATAAAGAACATCAATTTTCAACACTGCCAATAACCTTAGATAGTGGTGAGCCAGACAGGCTTTTCTTACTCTAAGACTGTAGCCCCCAGGGGCAAAGGAATAACTTTTTTAAAAAAATTAAAATGGTCTCCAGTTCTGTGTTCATGTGGAAACCATTGATTTTATCCTTTTCATAAATAAGACAAAAAAGTATGACTTTTTCACTGACAATTACAACTGTCAAAATATATTTAGTCAAATTACGTTTAGTCTGCCACATTTAAGAGGAAATTCATCTATTCAGTGATTGGTTCTAAATTTCTCATAATTTGGTTTACAATGGAATAATCATAGGTATGCTGAGAACAAAGTTTTATACTGTCAAATCACTGATACAAATTAAAAACAATCTGGTCAATGGATACAGTAGAGGGTATATTACCAAAGGTTTGGAACTCTGACGTCTGATGGTAAGTTTAAGTAATATTTTTAGGGCTAATGTGAGTGAATTTAAATGGTTTGTGATTTAACCATAACTTAGGGCAATGAGCAAATATTTGAGTTTCTACTAAGAGCCATGCTAAGTATGAATGTTTCTTAGAATCTAAAAATAATTAACCTATGCAAAGAAAAATATCTTCAAGATTTAAATTAATGAATAATTTTAAAAACATGAGGCTTATCTCATTTAATGTATTAGGACTTCACAAAAAGATACATTAAATGTTTCCTAAACTATCTCTATTAATTCAATATTTAAGGAAACCTAGTATGAGATCTTTTGATAAATTTTATTAGAAAAACAAATATGATAGTTCCTTCTTGATATATATTCACTATTGCATCTCCACTGTTTCAGTAGAACAGTATGTCTAGAGCATAGCAAGTGCTCCATTTATTTACTGAATGCATGAATAGATATTTAAATCTGGAATTTACTATGTAGATTAATGTATAAGCTACTTAAGGACAGTATTTTTTAAGTGTATTTTTAAAAAGCAGTCTATATAAATCAGTAAAACAAATAATTTTGTTGGTTCTAAAATACTAAATGAAAACCTCAGGTAAGATAGGTGGATGTGAGAAGACCTAAAACTTTCAAAGGACACTGGATTGACATGGCAATGCATAAAGTAACAGCAATTCTCATATATTTTCAGGATGGTTTATCACTGTGCAGTAAATATGATGATATACACCCTATGACTTAGCAGTTTCATTCCTAGGTAAACAAATGATCTAGAGAAACACACACATATAACCAAGGTGGTGTGAAGTAGAAGTAGATATAATAGTAAGACTAGAATGGGAAGGGTGGCCCCAGGGAGTGGGGAGACTCCCAGATTTTGGTCTGGCATGTGAGGAGCTTGGAAGCTGTCAATCCTGTGCTCACAATAAGAAAAAAGCTTAACAAACTGAAATCAATAACTCTTCTTAGATCTATTAAAGGATTGAAGTCCCACAGAAAACTGCTGCCCCCCAAACTGGACAGATTGGCTGATACAGAGAATCACAATTTACTGGAGTAGAGCCCAGAAACAAAAACTCTGTGGGACCCAGCGCCAGGGTAGAAAACATAAACTGTACTTGATAAATTGCTGGAAGCTGAGTGTGGACAAGTTTGAGAGTTAAAAACTACATGGGATGTTTTCTGGTCTAACATGTAAGTTGCTTAGAAAGTCCCATTCTGTCCTAACAAGTAAAAAGCTTAGCAATTCTTCTTAAATCTATTAGAAAAGTGAACTCACAGGGAAAACTACTGCCCCCCCACCCAAACTGGAGATACAGACAGGTAGATACAGAAGAGTACACTGCATCACAGCAGAAACCCCCTGAGTAAAAACTTTCACATGAACCATATCAAAGTAGGAAATCTTGAACTATAATTGATGAATTGGCAGAGGCCCAGTCCGTACAAGTCAGAGTTTAAAACTCCAGGGAAGCCTTAACATTTTTTTGTTGAGTTTTACCTTGTGGTGCTCTACCAAGATCTCACAGTGAATACTGGAGAAAAAATCTCTGTGAGCTACTTCCTGGTGGGGGAAAAAGGGAAAGGAGCCATTTTGAAATATGCCGGAGCATTCTGTTCTTAACATGCCAGCCCCCAAGAGAAACTATCTAACCAGATAATAACCTACTAGGGTTTTTATCAGAGTTTAACAGACATGGGAGAAGGGAAATACCTAACTTCAACCTCTCCAGCCATCAAGCTCCACTAAAAGCTGGGGAAAAAACTGAGAAGCACTGGTGAAGTTCAGAGCCCAAAGCCACAGGCTCACTAAAACTCTGAGATACAATCAGAAGACTATAGACATGTCCCATTCCCCCACACCTTACTGTCGCACCCATGACCTATTTACTGGGGTCCCTTTCACTCAGAACTAAAAGGCAAAAAACACAGTTTGAAGAGACAGCAAGAATCAGAACCAAACTCAGATATGGCAGGGATGTTAGAATTATTATACAATGGATTTAAAACAACTGTGATTAATATGCCAAGAGATCTAATAGATAAAGCAGACAACATGTAAGAGCAGATGGATAAGGTAGGCAGAGAGATGGAAATTCTAAAAATTAAAAAGAAATGCTAGAGGTAAAAAACACTATGAAATGAAGAATGCCTCTGATGGACTCATTAGTTGACTGAATACAGCTGACCAAAAAAAAAAAAAAAATCTCCGCACTTTAGGATGTATCAATAGAAACCTCCAAAATTGAAAAGCAAAAGGAGACTGTAAAACAAAACCAAACAGAATACCCAAGAACTGCAGGACAACTAAAAAGTGTAACATATGCAAAATGGGAATAGCAAGACACAAAAGAGAAAAAGGAACAGAAGAAATATCTGAAGCAATAATGACTAAGAATTTCTCCATATTAATAGTAAGACAGCAAACCAGGAATCTAGGAAGGTCACAGAACACCAAGCAGGATAATTCCCCCCACTCCCCCCCCCCCCCAAATACTACACTTAAGCATATCATATTCAAACTGCAAAAATTCAAAGACAAAAAAATGATCTTGAAAGAAGCCAGAGTTAAAAAAACATCATACCTATAAAGGACAAAGATAAGAATAACATCCAGTTCTCCTGAGAAACCATGCAAACAAGAAGAGAGAGAAGTGAAACAATTTAAAGTATTAAGGGGAAACATCACCAACCTAGAATTCTGTACCCTGCAAAACTGTCCTTCAAAAGTGGAGAGAAGCGGTATACACAAGATGGTAGAATAAGAAACCTAGATCTGCCTTTAGCCATGGAGACACAGACACAATAACAAACAGACCAAATGCCTCTGTGAGAAATCTAAAAATCAGTTAAAAGGTTCCTGCACCCCAGGCAAAGGTGAAACCAATAGCAGAAAAGGTTAGAAAATTCATGACAATCACCCAGCCCACACCCTGTTATGATCTTTTGCAGTTCCATTTGCTCATGGCTATGAGCATACTTCCCTGTCTGTCTCAGAGCAACATCCCATTGTCCCCCACCCCCCAATAGTTTGTACTTCCCCATTTTTAGGAGGGTTTGTTGAGGCAAGGCAACCATTGGTTGGCCTCACAGATTGCAAGGACCTCGTCAGTTTACAATCTGCTCTCCACAGTATTCTTCAGTTCCAGAATTTGGCTCTTCATGGTTTCTATCTCTTTGTTGATATTATTTTTTTATGCATCATTTTCGATTTTTGTCTAGTTGGCTATCTGTGCTCTATTTTAATTCATTGAGGATTTTTTTTTGACAGTACTTTTTTCCCCCTATTCCTCCCCCTGCCCCGCCCCCTCCCCGGCAACCATCAGTTTGTTCTATCGATCTGTTTTGTTTATTCATTTTTTTTTTAAGATTCCACAGATAAGTGAAATCACAATATCTGTCTTTCTCAGACTTATTTCATTTAACATATTACCCTCTAGGTCCATCCATGTTGTCACAAATGCCTAGATTTCTTTTGTTATTGCTGAGTAATATTCATAGATGATTGGTAGGTAGGTAGGTAGGTAGGTAGGTAGATAGATAGATAGACAGACAGACAGACAGACAGACAGACAGACAGACAGATATCTCTCTATATGTCACATCCTTTTTATCCATTCACCTATTGATGGACATTTAGTTTGCTTCCATATCTTGGCTATTACTAAAATGCTACAATGAACATAGGAGTGCATATATCTTTTTGAATTAGTGTTTTTGTTTTCTTTGGATGATTACCAAAAATGGAATTGCTGGACCATATGGCAGCTCTAGTTTTAATTTTTTGAGGACTATCCATTTTGTTTTCTATAGTAGCTGCACCAAATTGCAGTCACCAACAGTGTACGATGGTTCCTTTCCCCCACATCTTTGTCAGCACTTATTTGTTGATTTTTTTTTTTTGATGATAGCTATGCTGACAGGTGTAAGGTGATATCTCATTGTGCTTTTAATTTGCATTTCCCTGATGATTAGTAATTTTGAGCACCTTTTCATATATCTGTTTGCCATCTGTATGTTCTCTTTGGAGAAATGTCTACTCACATCCTCTATCCATTTTTTAATTAGATTGTGTTTTTTTTGCTGTTAAATTGTTTGAGTTCTTTATATATTTTGGACATTAACCCCTTATTGGATGCATCATTTGTGAATATCATAGGTTATTCAGTAGACTGTCTTTTTGTTTCATTGATGGTTTCCTTCATAGTGTAAAAAACTTTTTAAGTTTGATATAGTCCCATTTGTTTACTTTTATTGTTGTTGTTGCCCTTGCTGAAGGAGACATATTCAGAAAGATACTGTTGAGAGCGATGTAAAAAAATTTACTGCCTATGTCCCTTCTAGTTTTATGGTTTCAAGGTTTTAATCCATTTTGAGTTAATTTTTGTATATGGTATAAGAAAGTGGTCCAGTTTCATCTTTTTGCAGGTATCTGTCCAGTTTTCCCAACACTACTTATTAAAGGGACTGTCTTTACCTCACTGTAGATCTTGCCAGCTAGCTTTAAGACAGGACTTTTGAAATTACCGAAGCAGTGGAACAAAAATTTTTAAAAAATAATAGTAATAATAAAGAGCACCTAAGGGACTTACAGGACACCATCAAGCTGAACAGCAGATGCATTATGGAATTCCTAGAAGGAAAAGGAAGAGAAAGGGGCAGAGAACTTAATTGAAGAAATAATAGTAGAAAATTTCCCAAGTCTGGGGCAAGAAATGGACTTACAAATTCAAGGAGCCCATAAAACTCTAACTATGGTAAGTTTAAAGAGACCTACACCAAGACACATCATAATCAAACTGTCCAAGGTCAGATAAAGAATACTGAAAGTTACTAGAGAAAAGCAACTCATCACATAGGAACTTCTTTTAGATTATCAGATTTGTCAGTGGAAGCCTTGCAGGCTAGGAAGGAGTGGGATGATACATTTGAAGTACTGAATGAAGATAGCTGCTAAACAAGAATACTATATCCAGTAAAAAACTTATTCCTAAAACAAAGGAGAATTGAGACTTTGCCAGAACCCCTCCCCGCCCCCCAAAAAACAACCCAGGAAGTTCATCGCCACTAGTCCTATGCTACAAGAAATGTTGAAAAGAGTCCTATGAGCTGAAGCAAAAGGACAGTAAATAGAAATACAAAACCAAATGAAAATATAAAATTCCCTTGTAAAAGTAAATATACAGACACATATAGAATCCTACAGTATTACAACTTAGTTGACTAAATCACATATAAATCTGATATAAAAACTTTAAAGCATAAAACATAATATAAATCAATGTTAATAGATATATGCAATATAAAAACATAATTTGTGTAATCAATAACAAAATGGGAGGAAGCAGAGATGTAAAATAGTTTTTATATATGATTTAAGTTATCAGTTTTGATTACATAACTTAAAGATGTCTTATGTAATTGCAATCATGGCCACAAAGAAAATATTTTAAAAATATACATAAAGGCAAATGAGAAAGATATCAAAACATGTCCTACAAAAAAGGTTAATGAAACACAAAGGAAGATAGCAAAAGAAAAAAAGAGACACAAAAAAGCAACAAGATAGAAAAACAATTAACAACATGGCAATAGTAAGTCCACTCCTAGCAGTAGTTACTTTAAATGTAAATAGGTTAAAAGACACAAATGGGTGGAATGAATTAAAAACAACAAGATTCAACTATATGCTGTTTATAAGAGATTCCTTTTACATCTAAAGACACATACAGGGTAGAAATGAAAGAGTGAAAAAAGATATTCCATGCCAGTGGATGGTAGCCTAAAGAGAACAGGGGTGGCCATACTTCTATCAGACAAAATAGAATTTAAAATAAAAACTGTCCCAAGAGACAAAGACATTATATAATAATGAAGAAATCAATTCACCAGGAAGCTGTAACAATTATAAATAAATACACAACCTAACCTTAGAGCACCGAAATACATGAAGCAAACAATGAAAGACTAAAGGGAGGAATAGACAGCAACACAACAGTAGTAGGAAACTGCAATATCCCACTCTCAGATATGGACAGAACAAACACACAGAAGTTCAGCAAGGAAAGAAGAAATGTGAACACTATAGGCCACTTATAGCAAACACACGTAACATTCTACCCAGCAACAGCAGAATATACATTCACCTCAAGAGCACATGGAATATTCTCCAAGGCAGACCACATATTAGTCCACAAAACAAATATTAACAAATTTACGAAGACTGAAATAATACAAAGTACCTTCTCCAACACAAGTGAATGAAACTAGAAATCAATAGAAGGAAAAACAGGAAAATCCACAAATATGGATAACGGCAGTAATAAGTCCTTCCAAGCAGTAATTACTTTTAAATGTAAATGAACTAAATATATCAATTAAAAGACACAATGGGCTGAATGGAATATATTTTTTTACCATTTCACTTCTACCCTATATGTGTCCTTAGATGTAAATAACTAATGGTTCAAAAAAGGAATCACAAATGAATTCAGAAGATATCTTGAGACAAATGAAAACACAGAGTGACATCAGAAGCATGGCGGAGTAAGAGATGTCCCCAGAATTCTCTCCTTGAAACAATCATAAGCTGAACATCTAAAACGCAAAAATAACACCCAACCTGCAAACCACCACGTTTGAGCATGGTATCTGAGCATAAGAACTACTACAGGTGAGAATCACAGGAGTTCAGTGATAGACTGGGAGAAACAAGGAAGCTGCCTCCAGGCAGCCGGATTTCCCAGCAGGAAGAGGGAGAGAGGAGAAGGTGTAGGAGGAACCCTGAACAGCACTACCTAAGAGAGCTGTGAGCTCACTCAGCGGCAGTGCCCATGGATCAGAGCATAAAGCAGAGAAGTGGGGACGGCAGAGAAGTGGGGACAGCAGAGAAGTGGGGATGGCTAAGAAGCAACAGTTGATTTGCTTGATATTTTCAGCAAATGTTTTTCAGACAAAAGTGGGAGTAGAGGTACTAATTTCAGATGACAGACTTCAAAATAAAAAAAAGTAAAGAAAGATACTGAGGGACACTTCATAATGATAAAAGGAATCATACACTAAGAAGACATAACACTTCTTAATATCTATGCTCTCAATCATTGGAGCCCCAAAATATATAAAACGATTACTAACAGAACTAGAGAGAGAAACAGATCAAAACACTATCATAGCAGGGGAACCAAACCCCCACTGTCGGATGTGGACAGATCATTCAAACAGAAACTCAATATGGAAGTAACGTCCTTAAATGATATGTTAGACCAACTGGACATAATTGATATTGACAGAACCTTACATCCCAAAACAGCTGCTTATACATTCTTCTCTAGTGCACATGGAACATTCTCAAGAATTGACCACATACTGGGACACAGAGAGGGCCTCAACAAATATAAGAGGTTGAAATCATACCGACCATATTCTCTGATTATAATGCTTTAAAGTTAGAGATCAACTATAAAAAGAAAGTGGGATGAATCATAAATACACGGATATTAAACAACATGCTACTCAAAAATGACTGGGTCAGGGAAGAAATAAAAAAGAGATATCAAGGAATACACAGAAATGAATGATAACGATAGGACAACATATCAAAACTTTTGGGACATGGCAAAAGCAGTCATAAGAGGAAAGTTCATATCATTACAGGCCTAGCTCCAAATATAAGAACAAGCCCAAATAAACCTAATGCTTCATCTTACAAAAACTGGAAAAGGAGGAACAAATGAAGCCTAAAGTCAGCAGAAGGAAAGAAATCATCAAAATTAGAGCAGAAATAAATGACAATGAAAACAAACAACAGAAAAAATAAATGCAATGAAGAGATGGTTCTTTGAGAAGGTTAATAAAATTGACAAACCCCTGGCTAGATTCACTAAAGAAAAAAGAAAGGACACAAATAAACAAAATCAGGAATGAAAGAGGAAATTACGATTGACATCACAGAAATACAAAGGATCATACAAGAATACTATGAAAAAGTATATAACACCAAATTGCATAACCTGGAAGAAATGGACCAGTACTGAGAAAAATACGATCTTCTTAGACTGAATCAAGAAACTGGAAAATCTAAATAGACCGATCAGCAGTATGGAAATTGAAACAATCATCAAAAACCTACCAAAAAGTAAAAGTCTAGGACCAGATGGCTTCACCACTGAATTCTACCAAACATTCAAAGAAGATTTAATACCTATTCTCCTCAAACTCTTTAAAAAAACATCGAAGAGGAGGCAATACTACTTCCCAACTCATTTTATAAGGCCAGTATCACCCTGATACCAAAACCTGGTAAAGAAAACACAAAAAAAGAAAACTACAGACCATTATCTCTCATTAACACAGATGCAAAAATCCTAAATAAGATACTAGCAAACCGAATAAAGCAACATATTCAAAAGATTATACACCACGATCAAGTGGGCTTCATCCCAGAGGCACAGGGATGATTTGACATACACAAATCGATTAATGTGATATACCACATAAACAAATTAAAATATAAGAATCATATGATCATATCAATAGATGCAGAAAAAGCCTTTGACAAGAGACAGCATCCATTTATGATCAAAACACCAAAATTAACTCAAAATGGATTAAGGACCTGAATATAAGACCTGAAACAATAAAATGTATAGAAGAAAACATAGGAACTAAACTCAAGGACCTTAGACTTAAAGAGGATTTTATGAATTTGAGCTCAAAGAAAAGGGAAGTAAAAGCAAAAATAAATTAATGAGACTACATCAAACTAAAAACCTTATGCACAGCAAAAGAAACCATCCGCAAGGTAAAGAGACAACCATCTAAATGGGAAAATATATTTGCAAGCAATGTCTCTGATAAGGGCCTAATATCCAAAATATACGAAGAACTCATATGACTCAACAACAACAACAAAAGACAAACAATTCAGAAAAATATGGTCAGAGGACCTGAACAGACATTTCTCCCAAGAAGACAAACAAATAGCCAACCAACATATGAAAAGATGCTCAACATCGCTAGCTATTAGGGAAATGCAAATCAAAACGACAATGAGATGCCATCTCACACCTGTTAGAATAGCTGTTATCAACAGGACAAGTAATAACAAGTGTTGGAGAGGATATGGAGAAAAAGGAACCCTCATACACTGCTGGTGGGACTGCGAACTGGTGTAGCCACTATGGAAAAACAGTATTGAGGTTCCTCAAAAAACTAAGAATTGATCTACCATATGATCCAGCAATCCCTCTACTGGGTATTTACCCCAAAGACTTGAAAACATATATCCGAAGAAATATTTGCACACCGATATTCATAGTAGCATTATTCACAGTGGCCAGGACACAGAAGTAACCGAAATGTCCTACAATATATGATTGGTAAAGAAACTGTAGTGTGTGTGTATGTGTACATGCACGCGCGCACACACACACACACACACACACACAATGGAATATTATTTAGCCATAAGAGATGAAATACTGCCATTTGTGGCAACATGGATGGACCTCGAGATACTCATGCTAAGCAAAGTAAGCCAGACAGACAAAGTTGAAAACCACATGATATCACTTATATGTGGGATATAAACCTTAAAGAAACAAACAGGACAAACGAACAGAGACTCATGGATATGGACAACAGACTTATGGTTACCAAAGGTGAGGGGCAGGGGGAGGGGGATAGGTGGAGGCAGATGAGGTAAAAATGTCAAATATGTAGTGACAGAAAGAAATCTAACTATGGGCAGTGAACACACAATGCAATTTATATATGCCTTACTGTTGAATTGTACACCTGAAACTTACTGAATTTCATTAACCAAAGTCACCATAATAAGAATAAATAAAAAATAATGATAATAAAAATAAAGGACATAAGAAATAAAAGGAAAAAAAAAGAAAATGAAAACACGACATACCAATATTTATGAGATAGAGCAAAAGCAGTACTATGGGAAGTTTATAGCAGTAATTCTTATATTTAATGAAGAAAAGATCTTAAATCAACAACCTAACTTGACACCTCAAGGAACCTGAAAAGGAAAAACAAACTAAAACCAAAGTTAGCAGAAGGAGGGAGATATTTCAGATTAGAGCAGAAATAAATGAAATAAATAAGAAGAGAAAAAAAATCAATGAAACCAAAAGATAGTTTGCTGACAAGAGCTATAAAACTGACAAACCATTAGCTAGAAAAACTAAGAGAAGACTTATAGCTATAATTATAAATATAAGAGGAGATATTACAACTGATATCACAGAATAAAAAGGATTAAAAGAGATTATCTATGAACAATTAAACGCTAACATATTAGATAATTGAGAAAATATGGATAAATTCCTAGAACTATAAAACCTATCAAGACTGAATCATGAAGAATTAAAAAATCTGAACAAACCTATAACTAGCGAAGAGACTGTAGTAATCAAAAACCTCCCAACAGAGAAAAGTCCATTAGCAGATGAATTAACTGGTAAATTCTACCAAACATTTAAAGAAGAATTAACACCAAGCCCTCTCAAACTCTTCCAAAGAATCAGAGAGGAAGAAATTCCAAAACTCATTCTATGGGGCCAGCATTATTCTTCTACCCAAAACAGACAAAGACACAAGAAAACTACAAACCAAATTTCCTAATGAATAAATCCTAAACAAAATACTATCAAACTTAATAGCACATTAAAAAGATCATACGCCATGACCAAGTGAGATTTATACATAGAATGCAAGGATGGTTCAATATACAAAAAATAAAATAATACAGCACATTAACAAAATGAGGACAGAAAACATATGATCATCCCAATGAGTGCAGAAAGCATTTGACAAAAGTCAATACCCATGATTTTAAAAAAATCAGTAAATAGGAATAGAAGGAAACTACCTCAACATAATAAAAACCATATACGAAAAGCTCACAGCTAACGTCATATGAAACAGGGAAATACTGAAAGCTTTTCCTCTTAAGATGAGAAACAGGTCAAGATGCCCGCTGTTGCCACAACTATTCAACAAAGAACTGGAAGTTCTAGCCAGAAGAATCATACAATGTAAAAGAAAGAAAAGGAATACAAACTGGAAAGGAAGAAGAAAAATTGTCTCAGTCTGCAGATAACTTGATCTTCCATACGGAAAACCCTAAGGATTTCCAAGAAAAACTTAGAATTAATAAATGAATTCAGTAAAGTTATATTCTATAAAATCAAAAATCAGTTTCATTTCTATATACAAATAATGACCGATCTACAAAGGAAACTTAGAAACCAATCCCATTTATTATAGCTTCAAAATAAGACAAAATACTTAGGAATAAATAAATTTAATCAAAGTGGGGAAAGACTTGTACACTGAAAACTAAAAAATATTGCAAAAAGAAACCAAATAAGTAACAAATAAATGGAAAGATATCATGTGTTCATGGATTAGAATGCTTAATATTGTTAAAATGTCAACACTATCCAAATGATCTGCAGATTCAATGTAATCTCCATCAAATCCGAAGGACATGTTTTGCAGAAATAGAAAAAAATCCTAAAAGTCAAATGGAGTCTCAAAGGACACTAAATAGCCAAAACAATGTTGAAAAACAGTTAGAGGCCTCACACACTGATTTCAAAACTTACTATAAAGCTACATGCACTAATTAAGATGGTGTGCTACTGGCATAAATATAAACATACAGACCAATGAAAATGGATAGAGTTCTCAGTAATGAATCCTTGCATATACAGCCATATGATTTTTGACAAGGGTGCCAGACTACTCAATGGGGAAAGGACAGTCTTCAACAAATTATGCTGAGGAAACTAAATTTCCACATGCAAAATAATGAAATTGGACCCATACATAACAATTAACTCAAAATAGGTTAAAGATCTAAACATAATTCCTAAACTTATTAAACTGCTAGAAGAAAACATAAGAGAACTGCTTCAGATCATTGGATTGGCAATGATTTCTTAGATATGGCACTAAAAGCACAGGCAACAAAGAACAGACAAAATTTTAAAAAAAAATTATACCAGCTTTAAAACTTTTGTGTGTCAACGGAAATAGTGTGAAAAGGCAACCCTATGAATGAAAGAAAATAACTGCAAATTATATATCTAATAAGGAATTAATATTACATATACATATATATATCCATTTATATGGAATTTCTACAACAGTGACAACAAAAATAAGACAATTAAAAACTGGATGAAGAGCTTGAATAGACATTTCTCCAAAGAAGATAAACAAATGGCTACTAAGCACATGAAAAGATATTCAGTATCACTAATCATTAGAGAAATGTAAATCAAAGCCACAATGAGATATCTTCTCACACCAATCAGGATGGTTACCATCAAAAGAACAGAAAATAAGTGTTAGCAGGGATTGGAAAAAATAGAAACCTTGTGCACGGTTGGTGGGAATACAAAATGGCACGGCCATTATGAAAACCAGTACAGAAGTTTCAAAAATGTTTAAGAATAATAACTATATCATCTAACAATCCCACTTGTGGGTAATATCTAAAAGAATTCAAAGCAGGGTATGGAAGAGGTATTTGTAGACCCATGTTCATAAAGGCATGATTCACAATAGCCAAGAGGTAGAAGTAACCCAGTGTCCATCAACAGATGTATGAAGAAAGAAAACATGGAACATACATATAATTAAATATTATACAACCTTAAAAAAGGAAATTGTCACATGCTCTAACATGAATGAACCTGGAAGACATTATGTTAAGCAAAATTAAGCCAGTCACAAAAGGACAAATATTATTTGATTCCACTCACATGAAGTATCTAAAATATTCAAAAGCATAGAAATGGAATACAGAAAAGTGGGTTAGCAAAGAATAAGGGATGATAGGATGAGGAAGTTAGTGTTTAATGAGTGGAGTTTCAGTGTTGCAAGATTAAAAAGTTCTAGAGATCTACAGAAGTAGTAATATATTTAACACTGCTGAATTATATACCTAGAAATGGTTACAACAGAAAATTTAATGTTATGTGCGTTTTATCACAATAAAAAATAAGGCTTAAGCAAAAAAATATGAAGATAAAATAAAGACTTTTTCAGACAAACAAAAATTGGGGGAATCTGTTATCAGTATACCTGCCTTGCAAGAAATATTAAAAGTTCTACGGAGAGAAGAAAAAGGATTTGGATGAGAAATTTGAATATACATAAAAAAAAGAGCACTTTTAAACAAGGAATAAGTGAAGGAAAGATAAAGGTTTTTCTTATTAAGTGATCTAACAGATAAGTCTGTTCAAAATAAAAGCTACAATGTGTTCAATTATGCATGCTTATCTATGTTTATATTCTTATGTACATGTGAAATGAATGACAGCAATGATACAAGTGGCAGGATGTGGGAGAAATTAGGATTTTGTTGTTATAAGTAAAATGCTCAATTAAAACCATAAAAGGCAGAAAGAATGAAAGGAAAAAAATAGGAACAAAGAACAAAAGCAAGAACAACAACAACAACAAAAAACAGTAAAAAATATGTAGATGTTAATCCAACTACATCAATAATCATTTTAAATGTTGAGATCTAAATACATCAAAAATAGACACTATCAGAGTAGACCAAAAAATAAGGGAGAGCAAATTATGTGCTATTTACTAGAAACTCATTTTAAATATAAAGACATATATAGATTAAAAGTAAAAAGATGGAGAATGGTATACCATGCTGTCTTAGACTGAATGTTTGTGTTCTCTCCCTTAATTCATATATTGAAGCCTAATCCTCAATGTGATCGTTTTTTGAGGGCTGTGCACTTTGGGACTTGATTAGATCATAAGGGTGGAGCTCCCATGAATGGTATTAGTGACTTTATAAAAGAGGCCCCAGAGAACTCCCTGCCCCTTCTGCCCTGTGAGGACATAGCAAGAAGGGAGTTGTCTACAAACCAGGAAGCAGGCCCTCAGCAGACGTCAAATGGCTGACACCTTGATTTTTGATTTCCCAGGGTCCATAACTGTGAGAAATAAATGTTTGTTGTTTAAGCCACTACTAGCAGCTCACTGAATGGACTAGTACACATGGTAATAACACAAATAAATGAAAGCAGAGTAACTACTAAGTTTAGACAGAGCACTCTTCAAAGCAAGGAAAGTAATCTGCGATAAAGAGAAGGGCAACATAATGGGGTGTCAATTCTCTAAGACGACATAGCGATCCTTAATGTGTATGGGCCTAAAAACAGAGCAACAGAGAATCAAAATACATAAGGCAAAAACTGATATAAATGTGCAAGGAGAAATAGATGAATCCACTACAGTAGTCCCCCCTTATCCATGAGGGATATGTTCCAAGATCTCCAAAGGATACCTAAAACCACAAATAGGACTGAGCCTTAAACATACCATGTTTTTTTCCTCTATATACATACCTTTCATACAGTTTAATTTATAAATTAGGCACAAGAAGAGATTAACAATAACTAATAATAAAATAGAACAATTATAACAATATACTGTAATAAGTTATATGAATGTGGTCTCTCAGCAAACTAGCAGGAATTTCTTTTTCCTTCTTCAAAATTTCATAAGTTCGTCCTTATTGTAGATCTTAGCAACCTGAGCATATGAGTTGTTTCTTTCCTTATAAAGTTGAGAACTTTCACCTTTTCGCTTAAATTTTGTCTTATCTACAATTGCCAGCATCATTACTGTTGTGCTTTGGGGCCATTATTAAGTATTACAAAGGTTATTTGAATGCAAACACTGCCATACCATGGCAGTCGATCTGCTGAGACAGCTACTGGCAGGTAGTGTATACAGTATGGATATGCTGTACAAAGCGTGATTAATGCCCTGGGCAGGATGGCATGAAATTTCATCACACTACTCAGAAAGATGAGCAATTTAAAATTCATGAATTGTTTATTTCTGGAATTTTCCATTTAATATTTTTGACCAAAGCTGACTACAGGTAACTGAAACCACAGAAAGCAAAACCGTGAATAAGGGGGAGTCTTATAATTTGAGACTTCGACACTCCTCTATCAGAAAAGGACAGGTCCAGTAAGCAGAAAATCAGTAAGCGTATAGTTGACACACAGAATATTTCATCCAACTAGAAGCAGAATATAGTAAATCCTCATTGAACTTCATCAGTAGATTCTGCAACTTTAAGTGAAATGATATATAACACAACAAATTTTACTATTGGCTAACTGATATAAACAAGAGTTAAGTTCCTAAGGCATTTCAATAACATTATAATGAAACAACGTTAAAGAAAATGATGTTTTTCAAGGACCAGCTACATGTATTTTTTTCAAGTTCGCTTGGAACATGCAACAAGATAAACAACATCTGGAATGATAAAGCACACCTAAACAAATTGAAAAGAAATCATACAATGTCTACTCTCAGACCATGGTGGAATTAAACTAGAAATCAATATCAGAAAGTGGGCTGGAAAATCCTCAAATATTTGGAGATTAAACAACACACTTCTAAATAACACATGAATCAAAGGAGAAACCTCTAAATAAATTTTAAAATATTTTAACTAAATGAAAATAAAAATAAATCTTATTAAAATTTATAGAATGCAATGAAAACAATACTTTGAGGGAAATTTATAGCACTGGATATATATATATTAGAAAAGAAAAAAGATAAAAAATCAATAAGCTTCTATACCTTAGGAAACTATAAAATAAAAAGCAAATTAAAGAAAGCACAAGAAATAAAAATCAGAATAGAAATCAATGAAATTGAAAATAGGGAATCAATAGAGAAAATCAATGAAACAGAAAGCTCATTCTCTGAAAAGATCAGTAATATCGATACCTGTAATCAGGCTAAGAAAAAAGAAGAGAAAACAAATTACCAACATCAGAAATGAAAAAGGGGCCATCACTACTGGTTCCATGTATATTAAAAGGATAATAAAGGAATGATGTGAATAACTCTGTACCCACTAATTTGATAACAGATGAAATAGACCAATTCCTTGAAAGACCAAAACTCACACAAAGAGAAATAGATACCAATTATTTATGATCTCTTCCAAAAACCAGAAGGAGAGGGACTACTTATAATTCATTCTAAGAGGCCAGCATCCTCTAACACAAAAACCAGACAAAAACATTACAAGAAAAACTACTAATATCTCATGAACATAGATAAATTCTCAATAAAATTTTAGCAAGTTAAATCCAACAATGTATTATACACCACGAGGAAGCAGGATTCCAGTAGGATCATATATTTAATGTAATGCCAATCCTGATTCCAGAACTTTTTTCTTTTTTGGATATTGACAAACTGATTCAAAAGTTATATGGAAAGGCCAAAGAATAGCAAATACAATAGTGAAGAAGAATAGAAAGATGGACTGACACTATCCTACTTCCAGACTTACTGTAAGGCTACAAATAAGTAAGACAGTATAGAATTGGTGAAAGAATAGACATACAGATAAATGGGACAGAACAGAAAGCCCAGAAATAGATGCACACAAATATAGTCAACTGCTCTTTGATAACAGGGGGAGAAAGGACAGTCTTTTTAAAAAATGGGTATATTCCAATGTGCCACACAACTGGATATGCCTTCAAATAAATCTAGATAAAAGTAAGCATAATATCAGCATAATAAAGGGCACTTTGAAAATCAGATAGATAATATCCTACTCAATGGTGAAAGACTGAAAGCTTTCCTCCTAAGTTAGGAACAAGACATACTTTTATCCCTGCTATTAAAAATTGTACTGGAGGTTCTACCCGGAGCAGTTAGGCAAGAAAAAGAAAAACTGTCTATTTGCAGAAGACATAATCCAACACATAGAAAATCCCAAAGAATCCACAAGAAAGCTATTAGAGCTAATAAATTCAGCCAAGTTGCAGGTTACAAGATCAACATATAAAAATCAGTCGTAATTCTCTATATACCAGCCACGAACAATCCAAAAAGAAAATTATCAATTCCATTTGCAATAGCATCTAAAAAAATAGAATATCTAAGAAAACACCTAACAAAGGAGGTGAAAGATTTGCACTGAAAATTATAAGATACTGATGAAAGAAATTAGAGAAGACCTAAATAAATGAAAAGACAACCCATGTTCGGATTGGGATTGGGAAACTTAATATTGTTAAGATGTCATTATGTTCATGGATTGGGAAACTTAATATTGTTAAGATGTCATTATTATTACAAATTCATCACAATCTCTATTAAAATTCCAATGGCTTTTTTTTTGTTTGGTTTGTTTTTTTTGCAAAAATGAAAAACTGATTCCCAAATTCAAATGAAATTGCAAAGGATCCTGAATAGCCAGAAAATCTTGCAAAAAGGAAAACAAAGTTAGAAGACTCTCACTTCCTAATTTTAAAATGTGCTGCAAAATCTAGAGTAATCAAGAATTATGTGGTACTGGCATAAGGATAGACATATCGACCCATACATCTAAGGCCAATATTTTTGACAAGGGTGAAAGACCATTCAATGAGGAAATAATACTCTCTTCAACAAATGGTGCTAGGACAACTGCATTTTCACATGTAAAAAAATAAAGTGGGAGCCCTACCTCATACTATATGTAAAAAGTAACTAAAAACTGATCAAAGACCTAGTATGAGCTAAAACCATAAAAGTCTTATAAGAAAAAGAAGTAAATCTTCATTATCTTCAACTTGGCAATGTATTCTTAATTACGACACCAAATGCATGAACAAAGAAAGAATAGAGAAATTGGACTCTGTCATTAAAAACTTTTGAACTTCAAAGGACATTGACAAAGATGTGAAAAAATAATATCCCCTGTGCATTGCTGCTGGGAATGTAAAGTGGTGAAGTTGCTGCAGAAGAGAGTATGGCAGCTCAAAAAGGTGAACACAGAATTAACATATGATCCAGTAATACCATGTTGAGGTATGAACTCAAAAGAACTGAATCCAGGAACTCGAACCAATTTTCACTGCAACTTATTCACAACAGCCAAAAGGTAGAAGCAATCCAAGTGTCCGTTAACAGATAAATAGATAAACAAAATGTGGCAAAAACCTAGGATAGAATTTTATACAGCCATAAAACACAGGTCAGTTCTGAAACATGCTACAACATGGATAATCTTTGAAAACATATGCTAAATAAAATAAACCAGATACAAAAGGACAAATATTATTGTTATTTCACTTGTATGAAAAATCTAGAATAGGCAAATTCTTAACAACAGAAGGCAGATTAGAGACTAAGAGGAGATGGGAATAGAGAGTTATTGTTTAAAGGGTACATAATTTCTAGAGTGATGAAAAAGTTTTAGAAATAGACAGTGGTGATGTTTTCAAAAATACTGTGAATGTAAATACCACTGAATTAAAATAGTTAAATGACAAATTTTATATAATATACACTTTACAAGAATATAAAGAAATATTTAAAAGAAGAATCTAGACAAAGACTTTACATCATTCCTAAAAATTAAAAATGGATCACAGACCTAAACGTAAAAGGTAAACTATAAAGCTTCTAGAAGATAACACAGAAAATGTAGGTGACTCTGGATTTGAAAAAAATTTTTTTTTTTTTTTTAGGCACAACACCAAAAGAATGATCCATGAAAGAAAAAAGTGATGAAAGACTTCATTAAAATTAAAAACTTCTGCTCTGAGAAAGACATGTTTAGAAAATGAAAAGCCAAGCCACATACTGGGAAAAAACATTCGCAAAAGCCTTATCTGATAAACACCTGGTATCCAAAATATACAAAAAACACTTGAAGCTCAACAATATGAAATTATTGGAATAATTGACAAAATTGGAAAAAGGACAATAAATTGAATTAAAAGTCCATCAACAAATTTCCTAAAGTTGGCGACTTCAGTGCAGTCCAGTAAAAGAACCTCCTTATTCTTAACAAATACACATGAAACTATTTAGAGATAAAGGACCATGAAGTATGTAACTCACTCTCAAATCATTTAGGTGAAAAATTCTATATACATACATACATAGGAATCGAGAGAGCAAAACTGATAAAGCAATGGGCTGACTAGTGATCACTAAAAATTCACATCCACCCAGAACCTGTAAATGTCGCCCTATTTGGATATAGTTTCTTTCCTGATATAATCAAGTTAAGATGAGGTTATATTGGATTTGGGTGTCCTTATAAAAAATGAAAATTTAAAGAGAGGGAGACGGATAGGATACCTAGTAAGAAAGAAAAGAAAGAATGAAAGAAAGAAAGAAGGAAAGAAAGGAAGGAAAGAAGGAAGGAAGGAAGGAAAGAAGGAAGGAGGGAGGGAGGGAGGGAGG